>NC_041390.1:176330893-176365144 GCF_002162155.2 Triticum dicoccoides
ATATGGCAAAGTGTTCAGGTACTGATTCAGAGAAAGTTGCCAAGTTTGTATTCAGTGACATGGCAAGTAAATAGGTTGTTATCAAGAGGAAGTTGCCATGTTCTTATACAAATTGTGAGGATCAAAAACATTTGTTATGATTGTGAACATTGACATGGCAACCGAAAATTCCAGAGACACACTACACAAATTTTTTGTGGAATCTTAAACAAAGGAAACAAATGTTTGCACCAAAAAGTATTCTAAATCTAGGGTTCATACAAAAATGAACAAAACATGCGTTGTGGGTGAAGCCTTACACGGTCAAAAATCTCAACCCCGAGCCCAAGGCTTAGCTACACCGCGGGGACTACCCCCGGCGACGGGAACCGGCCTCCGATACCATTCAGGCGCGGATTCGCCATGGAACCTCCGCGGAAAAACCAGAGAAGCAGTGTGGAGCAGTGAGTATTCTTGCGACGCTGTGGGTGGAGCTTCCCGCGGGTGGAATGTCAACTGTGCGACGAGTCTATCTACATGGCGGGCACTCCCTGGCGACGGGAAACGAGATCCCGCGCCCTTCCGCCGCGGATTCGCCAGGAACCACCGCGGGATCACATAGAAGAAAGGGGGCCATCGAGGGGTTCGCGGGGTTAACTTTGCGCGGCTTCAAAGTCGACGCGATGGTGCGGCTGCGTGGACTCCCGGCAACGGGAACCGGCCTCCGCGACACTTTCACGGAGAGTCGCCGTAGAATCGTCTCGTCATCGCCCAAAATTGCCACGAAGATGGGAGAAAACGGAGTGGAATGCGGGGTGGACGGGAAGTAAAGGCGACTGGGTGATTAAACGGCTACGTGTCGATATAACCGCGAGGCAGCGATCATGGAGAGTGGCCGTTCGGGCAAGCGGCGGTTCCACTGCACGTCGCCGTGTGCTGACGTGGCACTCGAGCCAGGGGAGCAATGATGTAAGATTTGTGCAACGAAAATGAATGGAGATCACTGCGTTCGGCCCAAGTTGTTAAGTGCCACACGTGTGGCACTTATCATTTAGGTTGTTAAATGGTAAAAACTGCAAAGATAAATTCAAGAAAAATAAAGGTGTTTCAGTGGCAGAGCATATGCTCACATGGAAGCATATGCTCCTGGTTTTCAAAATGTGTTTTAAAAATATTTTAAAATGTCACAGAATTATGACAAAATGATTCCTGCATACATCTCGACATTTTACGTGCACACAAACTTGTTTCACAGAAAACCGACAACTTTTATGTCACATGTAAAAAGACAAAATTTAGTGTTAAAATAGGATTTTCATGAGACATTTTTTTGTCTTTTTTACACAAGGAGTATAAAATGTCAGATTTTCACAAAACTTGGCGTGCGCACATACAATGATGAGATGTACACGTCAAATTTGTGTTCGGAATTTTTTGACATTTTGAAATATATTTTTCAGTGGCAGGAGCATATGCTCCCATGTGCCAAAGTGAATTTCGAAATAGCATCTTTATAGTTGACACGACTAAATGGAAATCATATTATGCTCCCATGTGCCAAAGTGAATTTCGAAATAGCATCTTTATAGTTGACACGACTAAATGGAAATCATACCACAGCGGAGTTGAGTGATCATACGATGGATCGAGAAGCTCTAGGTGGATCGGGGCGAAGGGTCTAGAATTTCTCAAAAATCTCCGCATGCCCTTCACATTGATTAAATTGAGTATTTCATTCACATCTTTACCTGACAAATTTACACATTCCATATCTACAAACTGAACAAAACCGTTAACATTAATCAGTATAATAGTGATAGGTTCTGTAACATGGCATGGGACACAGGTTCAGCTCGCACAAAATCAAACTTAGGGTCTCAGCTATTTGAGGCGCTCATTTGCAAGAAACAAGGTTGGTTGTATACAATTTCCAAAATTATGGAGATAGGACTGTTGAGCAAAGTAGCCTCCATTGTCTTTCCCATCAAGAGTAAAAATGGCACTTTCCAGTCCCGGCACATACCGTACACTCATCGACTCCACCTGCAGCGTGCCTCAGGCAGTATTTGATGCGATCGTTCATAATATCCTGCAAAACAACTTTTCCATTTTGATAAAAGAACTCGTAAACTTGCCTCTTGTATAAAGAGGAGAATGCTTTAGTTGCTATCAATTCACTGACATTTTTCTAGAACAAACACTCAATGACTCTGAACCCTTCGTTAATACGTAGCAAACAAAATTCGACACTTCCTTTTCAACATTTCTATCCTGAAAAGTTGTACCACATCATCAAAAGGGTGGCTGTTCCTGTAGATCTACTTATAGAAAATATCACATTAGTTTGCTTTTCTACTAACGACAATTCTCGTAAAAGATGGGCTACTGAATGCATAATTCAGTGTGACATAGATAATCTTGCACAATCCAGAGAATTAATTAGCACATACCACCATAAGCTCATGTAATCCAAGAGGAGCCGTGATGATGTAGGGTACGCTTGAGTGCTCTTTAGAGGCTTCTGATGCTAAAGAAGGGATATCCTGAGAAAGAACAGTGCCAAATTGCATGAGAACTCATGTCTTACTGATGCGATATAAGCAATAGAATAGAACATAGGCACCGCCAACATCTTCCGTATTAAACATTTTAGAACTATCCATCCAGACAAAAAAAAAACGACAACATACTTGCTTCCAGTGTCGTCCAGGGGAAAGGAAATATGGACTGACAATAATGCGAGATGCTCCCTGCTGCACACATTTTCCAAATGCTTCCTTAATAGTAGGCTCAGCCAGCTCCTTCATTTTGCCAAAGCAAAAGTTTAGCAACTTCATGCATCTCAAAATGAAAAAATATCTCCAGATAAGAACTAACAGTGATATGATTCATTAGCACAAAAGCCTCCAGCTTTGAGTTCGAAAGAAAGATGCCTCCAGCCCATTAATTTAATATAACAAATAAATAACAATTGGAGAATGATGAAACAAATATCAATGAGATTTTGGTAATAGTAATACACCTTTCCGAGAAACCTCAAGAAAAAGCATACAGGACAGTGGCTAAAAATATACGTTGGTAAATTATCGCTCATTAACAAAAGCATACAGGTATAGGCTGTAATGGAGGCCTGCATCAAGGGCAACTGTACTTCATTTTAATGAAGTTAGCGTCGGTGATTAATCTAAACTGCCCTCCTGATGGTCAACTGAAAATGTGTGATTAATTTATAACAAGAGATCCAATGAAACAGATGCTTATATTTTGACTGAACTAAACCCAATGTGCAAGCTAACTAAATGTACATGGACACTCCTAATAGAGAATAGTTAGACGAAAACAGGAATGCTTGTGCGCAGCATATGTTTCACTTCATGTCTGACAGGCATTGGTAAGAATACAACATCTTTATACTAACTCAGAGTCACATTATTTGTCATGTCCTACATGTTTTTGTTCAAAAATAGAAAAAAATGATATTAATGAAATGGAAAGAGAAGTCATTTATATTGGCTTGGCTATGAAAGTCACATTGTTTGTCTGGTCCTAAACATATTCATTCAAAACAAAAAACATTTTTTAAAGAAGCGAAAAAGATCTCATTTCTATTGGTTTGGCTATGAAATTAATTTCTAAGTGAAAAGATTATCAAGACCAAGAAGTTGTGAAAGAAGTTTCTTGCAAAAAGGGCGCGGACACTGCCAAAGACGATCAGTGCCTGGTTAATTAGGACATGGCGTGTAGGCCGAAGAAGCTAGGAGGCCTCAGGATTCTTAACTTACGTCATACGAGCACAGCTCTGAAGGTTTGTTGGCTATCGCTACAGCGCACTGACATGAAAAGGTCATGGAGAATCCTTCCTCTAGTTGCTGGTGCAGATGTTGCTATCTTACTCGCTGGAACCAATGTCCTAATTGAGTAATTGGGGATGGTAATTTCACGCGGTTTTGGCAGGACGCCTGGATCAACGGTTTTTCAGTTGCTGAGATCACATCAGACCTTCTCTATGCTCTCCCTTTATTGATCCAGCAGAAAGGAACAGTGGCTGGGGCTTTGACCCTTGGTAGGTGGATCAACGATATCAAGGCCCTAATTTCCATTGCCAAGTTTATGCCAGTTCTGAACGTGCTGGGGGTACTCAAAGGGTTGACATTAATCTTCAAGTATCAGTACCTGGTCATGGAGCCGGGATTCATCTGGAAAATACACATCCAGAACTGTCTATAAAGCCTTTTTTTGGTCGCCATCGAGTCTCAGTATGCCTGAGTCATCCGGAAAGCCTGGGTGCCCCTTAGTTGCAATATATTTATGTGGCTTCCTATCTGAAAGAGATGCTGGACTGCAGACCCCCTTGTGAAGTGTGGGTTACAGCACAACGAGACCCGTGTGTTCTGTCAGACTACGAGCAGAGACCTGGGCCATTTACTCATCAGGTGCGGCATCTTCAACATGATTTGGACCAGGGTACTGCAATGGTATGATACTTCAGCCAACGGTTGGAGCTCATTTTGAAGAATGGTGAATGGCATCCAGAGGCAGGCTGCAAACATGACAGAAGAAGCAGATTTGATAGCCTGGTAAAGCTGATTGCCAGAAATACGTTGAAGAGAAGGAATGGAAGAGTCTTCGAACAGGAGTATCACAGGTTTACAGCAGGTCTAGGACGACATCAGATCAAATACAGATCATGAATCACAGTTGGTGCAAAGTGAAATATCAAGGAAGACATACACAATTAGGGTCGTTTTTTGGGGTCACTAGCTACAGGTTTTTGCCCGCTTCTGTGTCGTAGTTGTTGTATCACTTTTTGGGGTTTCTTTTTCCCTGTTGTATTTCTGCTGGTGGTCATACCTTCTAGGCATTATAAAACTCTTTTCCCTAATTTATACATGCAGCTCTCCTACATGGTCTTGAAAAAAGAAATGATTTCTCCATATCCCGAGCTATTTCTTCATGCATGGAAATTGGTTACGACGTCGTATTTCTCAATCTAAGACAAGGCCATTGCAAGAAGTGAAATACTCCCTCCGTTCCAAATTAAATGAAGTTCTAGCTTTGTCCTATGTCAAACTTTTATAGGTTTGACCAAGTCTATATAAAAATATATCAACACCTACAAGACTAAATTAGTTTCATTAGATTCTTTACAAAATGTATTCGTTATATATTTTTGATATTGTAGATCTTAAATATTTTTTGATAGACTTGGTCAAACTTAAAGAAGTTTGAATTAGGACAAACCGAGAACTTCAATTAATTTGGAATGGAGGGAGTAGAAGATAGCAACATGGAACGACACCAAATGCTGGGTTTATAACAAACTTTTAATTGAAATAGAAAGCTTTCAATATAAGTGAAAAGGACACATATACTACAGCTACCTGTGTATTGTCATGTAGCCTATGGGTAAAAGAAGTGCAACAGTGTGCAAACCTTCATAAATAGATACGCAGGAACTCACTGGATACGTCACTACTGCATAAAATCATGTCAGAGTTCTAAATGTGTGACCTTGTGAGTTGACCAGTACAGGGTGCAATGCAGTAGCTTAAAAAATAGTATCAACTCCATATAAATTTAATTTGACAAATTTGAAGTGATGAGTAAAATACTTTACTCAGTCTGCATCCTAAACATGCTCAATGATGGACAAGGAATTTAGACCAAGAAATACTATGGTGACTTGAGCCCCAGATTGCGAGTTGACATAATTGTCAATAGTTTTTCCTTCACAAAATAATGGAAAGCTAATGATGCCAACAACTTTCACTTTGCTAATAAGGAAATTTCAAGAGAGCTACAAGCTTCAAGCAAAGCTTAATAAATTCATAATTTGCACCTCCTCATTGAACAAATACAATTTCAGAAAAAACAACAATCAAAACATACCATGTGAGCAGGCTCAACAATATTGTAGCAAGTCCTGGCCTTGAACATGCTAACAAAATCATCTGCAATTTTCAAGTGAGACTAATATAAGGTAGGCGTCGATATAAACACCACAAAACTCACAAAAAATAATCAGTCTATTACGTAGCATGAGATTAGATTCTTGTCGACGTGACCCGTGATCAACTATGATCACACCATCATTCTCTCCCACTACACAATCATGTCCTACAGAAGTTTCAGGCCTAGACGCAGAATTTGGTCTGAAATTTGTGACCCAATGTCCACTACTTCCAATTGGCACCAACTTTATAAAACCACGGTCATAATTCGCACTAGTGCTCCTAAAGCCAATAGACAAGAAACGGAGTTAAAAATGAATGCAACACAAGAGATAGGAAATGACAAAAATTTAATGGAGGCCGGTAAATTAATAAGACCATCAGGAAAGAAATACCTTAAAGAATATGTGTTTATTGAATTTGCAGTGAAGGGTTGTAAGGAGAGCGACATAGGGTGCATAGACATATTGGAGCACCCACTGTTATTCTTAAGGTAACAATAGGATCTTGAAGGAAATGCAGAAACTCAACTTAATAGGCCCTTCTCCGTAAGATAACTTTCAGACGGGACAACAATATTCCTGATCAGAGCATGCTCATTAGACATTGCAAAATGCAAGAAAAAAAAATCTCTGGTACAAACTAAAGGCTCAACAGTCCCTGCATTTTCCATATAAGCAGATCCACTTCCATTTGGAAAAATTAATAAGTACATGTATTTAGTGGCATTTAATTTGAAATTGGTTCCACTAGTAGCTAGGGCTCAACCTATGCACACAAACTCTATTTTATTAGAATTTAAGTAGAAATATAACTATCATGAAAGTAGGGTTTAAATCGAACCATTGTTAAATAAGAAATAGGAATCTTACTATTATCGGTGAGCAGACTCTGGACCAAAATCTAAGCACTGATAGCTACCCCAAAAAGATAGATCATGCAAGGCATAGAAAATATGGCTTGATTGCACAATGAATGTAGAATTTAAACTCAATGCTTAACGATCCAACAAAAATAGATAAAACCATGACAAAAACTACAGATTGTAGTGTGGAGATACGAAAGAGTACCAAATCAGTGGCTTGATTCATCTATGCCTCCCACGACCTGATCAACAGTGGAAGGAAGACAATACCTTCAAGACATCAAAAATATAATTTCATAAGAAAAGGCATAAACATCAAGTGAAATAATTAATCATTGATACAAATATGAAAGCCTCCACTACGACGAGGTCAAACTCCTTTGAGAGACCTATAGGCTTGAAATGATAAAATGAAATGCATCAACTTGAGTTCAGTTCAGTACATACGCATCTTCTATCTCAATTCATTTTAACTTCAATGCCCCAATTTAGACGCGTCTTCTCTTTCTGTTCACTATAATTTCAATGCACCAATTTAGAAATTACCTGGTCCAAGAATTTACCCGGGGCGAAGCGAAGCAGCAGCCTGGCTGCGGTACGTCGCCGCGTTGGCGAGAAGCAGTGGGGCGCAGAGCGGCTGCGCGAGTCGGCGTTCCTCGGCCTCGGCGGCGCAGCCGAGGCAGGAACCGACGGCAGCAGCACGGCGGCCGAGGCCGGGGAGCACCGCCGAAACCGAGGGGGAACGGCGCGGTCGCGGTCTCGCGGAGCAGCCAGCAGACAGGACTGCGGGGGAACGGGGAGCTGGGCTGTAGGCTGTAGTCGCACGGGAGAGGCCGGAGTAAATTGCAGAAAACACTACTGTTTCTCAAAAAAAAAACAGAAAACACTACTTTATTCTTTTTCAAAAACACCACGTCTTGTGTAATCTATTTGCAAAAATCACTGATCGACGGATCTCATTCTATTACATGGGCCCATTTTTTGTCTACATGGCCAAACAAGTCATCCCGACCGCCATTAGACGGCGTTAGACGACGCCATTCACACCAAGTCCATTTCCCCTCCCGTCCACGCCGCTTCATCGTTTTTCCCTTCCCGCTCCCCGCTCTCCCCCTCCCCCCTCCCCCTCTCAGCCCACTCCAGAGATGGCGACTCCGGTGAAACCAGGTGGTGGCGTAGGCGACGTGGATCCCGAGCTAGGCGAGTTTTGCGAGAGCTCGAACCCTAGCAAGCCGGCGGAGACAGCGTTGCAGTAGTATTTGGTCGAGAACACGGGGTGAGAGCGTTTGCCGCGGCGGTGAAGGCCAATCCGACGGGAAGTCACCGCCTCGTGTCATCCTTCGCGGCGTCTAGTGATATTTCTCCCCCCTTTCCCCTTCTCCATCTCCTTTCTCTATGGCTTTGACTAGGGTTAGGGTTATTGTTGTTGTTATAGTCAGATAGTGTTACTGTTATAGTGAATAAATTAGGTGTCGTTCAATGCTATGATGTGCATATTGTTTAATTTGTATACTAGTTGTGAGTGATTTAGTTCAAATTAGGTGTTGTTTAACCCTAGGGTTAGGTGTACTGTGTCAAATTAGTTGTTGTTTGTCGGCGTTCTGGGAACGGGGATACTCAGATTTGCCTGCCTACGGCCCACGGCGTGGCTCCATCGACGGCCCGGTACGGCCCAGCTTCAATATCGACAACTCAAGACCCTCGTGAGGCTTAAGGGCCAAGCCTCGTGAGGCGGACGACACCAAGACCTCCCTAGGGGGGCGGCTTCCTCAGGTCGGCTCCCGAGGAACGGAGATATCTATGCAAGGTGCACCTCACGAGGTTCGGATGACGTGAGCCGTGATGACCAAGGCCAGGCGGGCGCCAGCGAGTGTAGTGTACCGGTTTCCTCTTTGGTGCTAAGGAGACAAGCACAGGCGCAGAGTCCCGAGGAATCAACTAAAGGTTTTCATTCCGGTGCAACAAGACCAAGACAGCTAGGACGGCAAGACGGAAGTCATCATGGAGCCCACCGCAGTGTCACAACTAGGAGCTTTTGCAGGCGAAGACTACTTTTGTCAGATAGCATGTACTAGTTGTTTCCCTCAAATTTGGCCGTTGTGGGATCCCTTCCCGCCTTACATTTGGGAAGAGGGCCAAGGCCACTATAAATTGGACTTAGCCACCACCATAGAAGATGACAGACGGACGGATGAACGGACATACGGATCATTAAGATCATCCTCACACCCACCAGCTCATCGAGCACAAGAACGCATCTCCTCCTGAGGCTGTTCTCCATTGTACTAGTTCATCTGCAGCCCCTCGAGGCCAATCCACTGAAGGAAATATGCCCTAGAGGCAATAATAAAGTTATTATTTATTTCCTTATATCATGATAAATGTTTATTATTCATGCTAGAATTGTATTAACCAGAAACATAATACATGTGTGAATACATAGACAAACATAGTGTCACTAGTATGCCTCTACTTGACTAGCTCGTTGATTGAAGATGGTTAAGTTTCCTAGCCATAGACATGAGTTGTCATTTGATTAATGGGATCACATCATTAGGAGAATGATGTGATTGACTTGACCCATTTCGTTAGCTTAGCACTTGATCGTTTAGTTTGTTGCTATTGCTTTCTTCATGACTTATACATGTTCCTATGACTATGAGATTATGCAACTCCCGTTTACCGGAGGAACACTTTGTGTGCTACCAAACGTCACAACGTAACAGGGTGATTATAAAGGTGCTCTACAGGTGTCTCCGAAGATACTTGTTGGGTTGGCGTATTTCGAGATTAGGATTTGTCACTCCGATTGTCGGAGAGGTATCTCTGGGCCCTCTCGGTAATGCACATCACATAAGCCTTGCAAGCATTGCAACTAATAAGTTAGCTGCGGGATGATGTATTACGGAACAAGTAAAGAGACTTGCCGGTAACGATATTGAACTAGGTATTGAGATACCGACGATCAAATCTCGGGCAAGTAACATACCGATGACAAAGGGAACAACGTATGTTGTTATGCGGTATGACCGATAAAAGATTTTCGTAGAATATGTAGGAGCCAATATGAGCATCCAGGTTCCGCTATTGGTTATTGACCGGAGACGTGTCTTGGTCATGTCTACATTATTCTCGAACCCGTAGGGTCCGCACGCTTAACGTTACGATGACAGTTTCGTTATGAGTTTATATATTTTGATGTACCGAAGGTTGTTCGGAGTCCCGGATATGATCACGGACATGAAGAGGAGTCTCGAAATGGTCGAGACATAAAGATCGATATATTGGACGGCTATATTCGGACACCGAAAGTGTTTCGGGTGATTTCAGAGAAAACCGGAGTGCCGGAAGGGTTACCGGAACCCCCCGGGGAAGTATTGGGCCTTAGTGGGCCTGAGGGGAGAGAGAGGGCAGCAGCCCAGGAGGTGGCGCCCCCCCTCCCATGGGGAGTCTGAATTGGACTAGGGGAGGGGGCGCGGCCCCTCTTTCCCTCTCCCTCTCCCTCTCTTTCCTTCCCCCTTCTCTCTTCCTAGTTGGACTAGGAAAGGGGAGTCCTACACTAGTAGAAAAAGGGTCAAACGTGAAGCACATTAGTGCCGGTTGGTAAAAAAACCGGCACTAATGTGATCAATAGTGCCGGTTCGAATGGCTATGCATTAGTGCCGGTTCGTAATGAACCTTTAGTACCGGTTCGTGCCACGAACCGGTACTAAAGGGGTGGTGGCAGGCTGGCGTCAGGCCAGGGCCCCATGAGCACCTTTAGTGATGGTTTGTGACACAAACCGGTACTAAAGGTCTAACCTATAGTACCGGTTTGTGTCACCAACCGACACTACAGAGTCTTAACCTATAGTCCCGGTTGAAGACACAAACCGGCACTATAGGGCAATTTTCAAACTCTACCCCCCCCCATGTGTATCGCCATTTCAGTTTTGAAAAAATCAAAAGAAAATGATAAAAACTTCAAAAAATAAAATCCTTCGAGAGGTAGTTATATTACTACGTCTACACGTTAGGAAAATTTGAAAACTTAAATTTGGACATGTTTTGCAAAAAGTGTAGGGAAAATGTAAAACGGCTATAACTTTTGCATACGATGTCGGAAAAAAACGTATAATATATCAAAAAATTCAGCACGAAAATCCGCATCCGATGGAGACCGCCTACGGCCTGTTTGCAATTTTTTAGAATCCTCAAATTCCAAAAGGAAAAAAAGATATGGTCAAATTTAAGTTTTTTTAAATTTTTTTTGTTAAATCTGGTCAAACTACTTATTCAAGAAGTATTAATGTTACTACATAATTATTCAAGAATATTAGTGTTACTAAATAATTATTTCATTTTTTTGAATTTTGGTCAAATCTGGTCAAACTATGGTCAAACTGTGGTCAAACTTATTCAAGAAATATTAGTGTTACTAAATAATTACTGTTTTTAGAATAATAGTTTCAAACTCAAACAGTGAAATGTGTGACTTCATGCTCAAGCTAAACTCCTGAGGGTTAATAGGATTGACATCTTACTATTGTCAGGAAAACAATAAGTGCAGACTTGGAAACGAAGAAGAATAGAACCCGAAAGTTAAGCGTGCTTGGGATGGAGTAGTGAGAGGGATGGGTGACCGGTCGTGAAGATAGATGATTTGGAATGAGTGATCCACACTTGAGCAGTTAAGAGAGGTGATTAGAGACTAAATCACCAAATAATTCAGAAAAATTAAAAATCAAAAAAAATAATCAAATTTTTTTCCAAAATTTTCAAAAAAAAAACCTTTAGTATCGGTTGGTAACACCAACCGGTACTAAAGGTCCCCCATACGTGGTGGCACTTTAGCGCCGGTTCGTGCCGAACCGGTACTAAAGGGGGGGGGCTTTAGTGCCCACCAATTAGTGCCGGTTATGAAACCGGCACTAAAGGCCCTTACGAACCGGTTTTAAAGCTCCATTTTCTACTAGTGGCTACTCCTACTACGAGGAGGACTCCCCCCTCCTTGGCGCGCCCCAAGGGCCGGCCGGCCTCTCCCCATTGCTCCTTTATATACAGGGGCAGGGGGCACCTCTAAACACACAAGTTGATCTTCGTGATCATTCTCTTAGCCGTGTGCGGTGCCCCCCTCCACCATAATCCTCGATAATATTATAGCGGTGCTTAGGCGAAGCCCTGCGACGGTAGAACATCAAGATCATCACCACGCCGTCATGCTGACGGAACTCTTCCCCGACACTTTGCTGGATCGGAGTCCGGTGATCGTCATCGAGCTGAACGTGTGCTAGAACTCGGAGGTGTCGTAGTTTCGGTGCTTGATCGGTCGGGCCATGAAGACGTACGACTACATCAACCGCGTTGTGCTAACACTTCTGCTTCCGGTCTACGAGGGTACGTAGACAACACTCTCCCCTCTCGTTGCTATGCATCACCATGATCTTGCGTGTGCGTAGGAATTTTTTTGAAATTACTACGTTCTCCAACAGTGGCATCCGAGCCTAGGTTTTATGCGTTGATGTTATGCACGAGTAGAACACAAGTGAGTTGTGGGTGATATAAGTCATACTGCTTACCAGCATGTCATATTTTGGTTCGGCGGTATTGTTGGATGAAGCGGCCCGGACCGACATTACGCGTACGCTTACGCGAGACTGGTTCTACCGATGTGCTTTGCACACAGGTGGCTGGCGGGTGTCAGTTTCTCCAACTTTAGTTGAACCGAGTGTGGCTATGCCCGGTCCTTGCAAAGGTTAAAACAGCACCAACTTGACAAACTATCGTTGTGGTTTTTTTATGCGTAGGTAAGAACGGTTCTTGCTAAAGCCCGTAGCAGCCACATAAAACTTGCAACAATAAAGTAGAGGACGTCTAACTTGTTTTTGCAAGGCATGTTGTGATGTGATATGGTCAAGACATGATGCTAAATTTTATTGTATGAGATGATCATGTTTTGTAACCGAGTTATCGGCAACTGGCAGGAGCCATATGGTTGTCGCTTTATTGTATGCAATGCAATTGCGCTGTAATGCTTTACTTTATCACTAAGCGGCAGCGATAGTCGTGGAAGCATAAGTTTTGGTGAGACGGCAACAATGCTACGATGGTGATCAAGGTGCTGCGCCGGTGACGATGGTGATCATGACGGTGCTTCGAAGATGGAGATCACAAGCACAAGATGATGATGGCCATATCATATCACTTATATTGATTGCATGTGATGTTTATCTTTTATGCATCTTATCTTGCTTTGATTGACGGTAGCATTATAAGATGATCCCTCACTAAATTATCAAAGTATAAGTGTTCTCCCTGAGTATGCACCATTGCGAAAGTTCTTCGTGCTAAGACACCACGTGATGATCGGGTGTGATAGGCTCTACGTTCAAATACAACGGGTGCAAAACAGTTGCACACGCGGAATACTCAGGTTTAACTTGACGAGCCTAGCATATAACAGATATGGCCTCGGAACACGGAGACCGAAAGGTCGAGCGTGAATCATATAGTAGATATGATCAACATATTGATGTTCACCATTGATACTACTCCATATCACGTGATGATCGGACATGGTTTAGTTGATTTGGATCACGTGATCACTTAGAGGATTAGAGGGATATCTTTCTAAGTGGGAGTTCTTAAGTAATATGATTAATTGAACTTTAATTTATCATGAACTTAGTACCTGATAGTATCTTGCTTGTCTATGTTTGATTGTAGATAGATGGCTCGTGCTGTTGTTCCGTTGAATTTTAATGCGTTCCTTGAGAAAGCAAAGTTGAAAGATGATGGTAGCAATTACACGGACTGGGTCCGTAACTTGAGGATTATCCTCATTGCTGCACAGAAGAATTACGTCCTGGAAGCACCGCTAAGTGCCAAGCCTGCTGCAGGAGCAACACCAGATGTTATGAACGTCTGGCAGAGCAAAGCTGGTGACTACTCGATAGTTCAGTGTGCCATGCTTTACGGCTTAGAACCGGGTCTTCAACGATGTTTTGAACGTCATGGAGCATATGAGATGTTTCAGGAGTTGAAGTTAATATTTCAAGCAAATGCCCGGATTGAGAGATATGAAGTCTCCAATAAGTTCTATAGCTGCAAGATGGAGGAGAATAGTTCTGTCAGTGAACATATACTCAAAATGTCTGGGTATCATAATCACTTGACTCAACTGGGGATTAATCTTCCTGTTGATAGTGTCATTGACAGAGTTCTTCAATCACTGCCACCAAGCTACAAAAGCTTCGTGATGAACTATAATATGCAAGGGATGAATAAGACTATTCCTGAGCTCTTCGCAATGCTAAAAGCCGCGGAGGTAGAAATCAAGAAGGAGCATCAAGTGTTGATGGTCAATAAGACCACCAGTTTCAAGAAAAAGGGCAAAGGGAAGAAGAAAGGGAACTTCAAGAAGAACAGCAAACAAGTTGCTGCTCAGGAGAAGAAACCCAAGTCTGGACCTAAGCCTGAAACTGAGTGCTTCTACTGCAAGCAGACTGGTCACTGGAAGCGGAACTGCCCCAAGTATTTGACGGATAAGAAGGATGGTAAAGTGAACAAAGGTATATGTGATATACATGTTATTGATGTGTACCTTATTAATGCTCGCAGTAGCACCTGGGTATTTGATACTGGTTCTGTTGCTAACATTTGCAACTCGAAACAGGGGCTACGGATCAAGCGAAGATTGGCTAAGGACGAGGTGACGATGCGCGTGGGAAATGGTTCCAAAGTTGATGTGATCGCGGTCGGCACGCTACCTCTACATCTACCTTCGGGATTAGTATTAGACCTAAATAATTGTTATTTGGTGCCAGCGTTGAGCATGAACATTATATCTGGATCTTGTTTGATGCGAGACGGTTATTCATTTAAATCAGAGAATAATTGTTGTTCTATTTATATGAGTAATATCTTTTATGGTCATGCACCCTTGAAGAGTGGTCTATTTTTGATGAATCTCGATAGTAGTGATACACATATTCATAATGTTGAAATCAAAAGATGCAGAATTGATAATGATAGTGCAACTTATTTGTGGCACTGCCGTTTAGGTCATATCGGTGTAAAGCGCATGAAGAAACTCCATACTGATGGACTTTTGGAACCACTTGATTATGAATCACTTGGTACTTGCGAACCGTGCCTCATGGCTAAGATGACTAAAACGCCGTTCTCCGGTACTATGGAGAGAGCAACGGATTTGTTGGAAATCATACATACAGATGTATGTGGTCCAATGAATGTTGAGGCTCGTGGCGGATATCATTATTTTCTCACCTTCACAGATGATTTAAGCAGATATGGGTATATCTACTTAATGAAACATAAGTCTGAAACATTTGAAAAGTTTAAAGAATTTCAGAGTGAAGTTGAAAATCATCGTAACAAGAAAATAAAGTTTCTACGATCTGATCGTGGAGGAGAATATTTGAGTTACGAGTTTGGTCTACATTTGAAACAATGCGGAATAGTTTCGCAACTCATGCCACCCGGAACACCACAACGTAATGGTGTGTCCGAACGTCGTAATCGTACTTTATTAGATATGGTGCGATCTATGATGTCTCTTACTGATTTACCGTTATCATTTTGGGGTTATTCTTTAGAGACGGCTGCATTCACGTTAAATAGGACACCATCGAAATCCGTTGAGACGACGCCTTATGAACTATGGTTTGGCAAGAAACCAAAGTTGCCGTTTCTAAAAGTTTGGGGCTGCGATGCTTATGTGAAAAAGCTTCAACCTGATAAGCTCGAACCCAAATCGGAGAAATGTGTCTTCATAGGATACCCAAAGGAGACTGTTGGGTACACCTTCTATCACAGATCCGAAGGCAAGACTTTTGTTGCTAAATTAGGAGTTTTTCTAGAGAAGGAGTTTCTCTCGAAAGAAGTGAGTGGGAGAAAAGTAGAACTTGATGAGGTAACTATACCTGCTCCCTTATTGGAAAGTAGTACATCACAGAAACCGGTTTCTGTGACACTTACACCAATTAGTGAGGAAGCTAATGATAATGATCATGAAACTTCAGATCAAGTTACTACCGAACCTCGTAGATCAACCAGAGTAAGATCCGCACCAGAGTGGTACGGTAATCCTGTTCTGGAAGTCATGCTACTAGATCATGATGAACCTACGATGATGAGGACATCAATACAATTGTTACACCCACAGCCCCTGCTGCTATACATACTGGACCAATTACTAGAGCTCGTGCACGCCAACTAAATTATCAGGAACTTTCGTTTCTTGGTAATGATTCTAATGTTCATGAGAATATGATGCTGCCTAAATTGGATACATTTGTTTTGCTTACAAATGAAGGGCCTAGCTTGGAGAAGGATGAACATTGGAGCAAGAACAAGCATGGAGATGATGGCATGCGCAAGGGGAACAAGAACGGAGTTACAAGTGATGATTTCAGGACTTTGAAGCCACCATAATGTGTGCATGAAGCCTTGGACGAAATATACAAGATGCCACTTCATAAATTTCGTCCCGAGGCTATTTTAGGTGCTGCGTCACCTTATTATTGGGCCAGGCCCATGTAATTTCGAAATACATAAGTATAGGCTATTTTTAGAGTCCGTATGTGTGGGGAAACAAGAGATAGGGTTGATTTCAGACCCCTCCACCAAGGGCCACGAAATTCCCCCCTCTTCCTCCATATATACAGCCCTTAGGGCATCGTTTAGACTTTGGGTTTTGTTTAGATTAAAAGTTCGCCATAGCTGCAACTTCGCGTACTTCGTTTGTGTTCAACGACCAGACAAAGGCGTCACAGAACCCCACCTTGATCAATAAAGCTTTCATCTTATATTCGCAATATCCAGATTGCAATCTTAGTTTCTTGCTTGTTCTTCGGTTGCTCGCAGGAAACAGACCCTCGTGGTCAGGTTGATCGTGCTCCGGCGTGGTCAATAACCTCTCAGAGTTGGTTTAGCGATTGCTAAGGCGCGACGTCCTCGCACGTTCGTAGTCGGATCGTCAAAGTCGACTTCCACCAAAGCGAAATCCACCATCTCATCGAAAGACGGGACACCTTTGCCTCTATCAGTGTCCATGATGAAGGTCGGCCTGCAGAAAAGTTAGTTCGCGCCAATGCTTGTCGATCCTGCACTTCACGTTCAGCTTTACAAGCAAGATGGAATAAACGAGTGATATTAGTATACTCCTTATAGTCTAGAATGGTCTGAATCTCTCTATTTAATCCACCCAGAAAACGTGCAAGCATAGCTTCATTCTCCTCAACAATACCACATCTAATCATGCCAGTTTGTAATTCCTGATAATATTCTTCTACAGAATTTTTCCCTTGTCTTAAACGCTGCAATTTTTGAAGCAATTCACGTTGATAATATGGTGGAACCCAACGCGTACGCATAGCAGTTTTCAAAGCAGCCCAAGTAGTTGGAATAGGATATAATCTACAATGTTCAGACCACCATACACATGCAAAACTAGTGAAAGCACAAACAGCAGCAGCAACTCGTCTCTCCTCAGGATATTGTAAACATGTAAATAGTTGTTCAGTTTCTAACTCCCAAGTAAGATATATATCAGGAACATATCTACCCTCAAATGGTGGAATATTCAATTTCAGTTTAGGAATATGGACATCATCTCGTACCTGAGGTGGTGGTGCAGGCCTACCATTACGAATATATACCTGAGGTCGACCTGCTGGTGGTGGTACAGGTGGCTGCACGTAGTGTTGATTTTGATCAACCTCATCCTCATAATCTCCCACATAATCATCCTCCTCCGCATCAGCAGCAGGAGCCACAGAAGTATCAACAGCAGCACCAACAGTTTGGCCAAACGCAAGAGGAACACGGCTTGCTCGGCGGAGGTCTGCTTCGCGACGTGGAGGTAGTCGTTGTTGTTGTTGTTGGAGAGGTGCGTTAGGTGCAGCGGGTGGTGGTGGTGGAAGACGCGCGAGCAATTCATTAAACTTGTTAACGAGCTTTGTTTCGAACGTCTTCTCAAGGCCAGTGATCTTCTCCATGGCCTCTTCAAAATTGTTCAGCACATCTTGCACCTGTTCAGTCATCATTTGCTGAAACTTATCATGAAGCTCCTTGTTCGATAAATTCTCCCAGTCAATCTCGTCGGCTTGTGATCCTGGCATGGTTAGCAGCAATAGAAACACACAAGAATATGATCCTACAGACTACGAACAAGTGGTGGTGGTGGGTGTCACAAATCCGTCAAGCAAATCTCAAATTCTTACCAGTTCTTACCCAGCAGCAGGCGGTGATCGGCAACCGTTGTAGTCAAAAACTCTCAAAGCTTGGATAGAGCGATTACCAGGGAGAGTCAAACGCACGACGTAGATGTATGTGGAGCTGGGAAGGCTTATAATATGGTAGCAAAAAGGGTCAGCAATAATCAATTCAGAGATGCAAAGTTGAATAAACGCTCAACGACGGTACTGTGCTGGTCCTAGTGATGAGGACATCAATACAATTGTTACACCCACAGCCCCTACTGCTATACATACTGGACCAATTACTAGAGCTCGTGCACGCCAACTAAATTACCAGGTACTTTCGTTTCTTGGTAATGATTCTAATGTTCATGAGAATATGATGCTGCCTAAATTGGATACATTTGTTTTGCTTACAAATGAAGGGCCTAGCTTGGAGAAGGATGAACATTGGAGCAAGAACAAGCATGGAGATGATGGCATGCGCAAGGGGAACAAGAACGGAGTTACAAGTGATGATTTCAGGACTTTGAAGCCACCATAATGGGTGCATGAAGCCTTGGACGAAATATACAAGATGCCACTTCATAAATTTCGTCCCGAGGCTATTTTAGGTGCTGCGTCACCTTATTATTGGGCCAGGCCCATGTAATTTCGAAATACATAAGTATAGGCTTTTTTTAGAGTCCGTATGTGTGGGGAAACAAGAGATAGGGTTGATTTCGGACCCCTCCACCAAGGGCCACGAAATCCACCCCCTCTTCCTCCATATATACAGCCCTTAGGGCATCGTTTAGACCTTGGGTTTTGTTTAGATTAAAAGTTCGCCATAGCTGCAACTTCGCGTACTTCGTTTGTGTTCAACGACCAGACAAAGGCGTCACAGAACCCCACCTTGATCAATAAAGCTTTCATCTTATATTCGCAATATCCAGATTGCAATCTTAGTTTCTTGCTTGTTCTTCGTTTGCTCGCAGGAAACAGACCCTCGTGGTCAGGTTGATCGTGCTCCGGCGTGGTCAATAACCTCTCGGAGTTGGTTTAGCGATTGCTAAGGCGCGACGTCCTCGCACGTTCGTAGTCGGATCGCTAAAGTCGACTTCCACCAAAGCGAAATCCACCATCTCATCGAAAGACGGGACACCTTTGCCTCTATCAAGTGGTATCAGATTTCCAGGTTGCTCGGTGAGATTTTACAGTTTTTCGTAGTTTAGATCGAGTCTGTTCTTCATACCTATAGTCCACGAAAAAGCCACAAAAAAAAATTTAGGGTTAGTTCATCATATCCGAATCAATCTGAGCCTTGCATAATCTTTTTAGGGTTTTGCTTTGTTGAATTTGCGGTTGCATCCTCGTGTCTAGTTGCTGGTCTTAGAGTCTAGTCTTGTAGAGTTTCGAGTTCTGGTCATAAGTTGTCATGCCACCGCCGCACCATCATCATCGCCCCTGCCATCTACCACCACCGCACCGAATCCGTATCCATATACCGCCACCAATCCGTGTCCATATACCACCACCGATCCATATCCATATACTACCACCGCTACCACCACCGCTGCCATATACCACCACCATATATCCACCACCAATCCGAGTTCTTTGCTTATTAGGTTTGTTTTCGGGATCCATCTAGTTTCCGATTCGTGTTTCCTTGCCGGAGTAGGTTTCGGAAAAAAAAAAAGAGTCGGGTAGCCACGCTCCGTTTAGGCCCAAAATTTTTCGAAAACGCATTTTTCGAAAAAAATTCTGGCTATCCTATTTTTAGGTGTTTCTGAGTGTTTTGAGACAGGTGCCATTATAGGAAGTTTTTTTTGACCCGTTTCCAGTTTTTGGGTCCGGGCAGTCGAAAAAAAAAAATTTGGTCGAAAAAATTTCGTGCCCATCCTGTCAGTTTGAGCTAGGAAGAGTTTTGAGACACTCGCCATTATAGTGATTTTTCGCAAAAAAAAAACAGCGCAAAAAAAAAGAGCGCAAAAAAAAAAGAGCGAAAAAAAAATTCAGAGTGTGCTTTTCCCTTGTTTACGTGCCGCGCCGTGATTTTGTTAGTGTTCTAGGCTCGCGTCTCTAGCACAGTCTAGCCTAGGACCAGCACAGTACCGTCGTTGAGCGTTTATTCAACTTTGCATCTCTGAATTGATTATTGCTGACCCTTTTTGCTACCATATTATAAGCCTTCCCAGCTCCACATACATCTACGTCGTGCGTTTGACTCTCCCTGGTAATCGCTCTATCCAAGTTTTGAGAGTTTTTGACTACAACGGTTGCCGATCACCGCCTGCTGCTGGGTAAGAACTGGTAAGAATTTGAGATTTGCTTGACGGATTTGTGACACCCACCACCACCACTTGTTCGTAGTCTGTAGGATCATATTCTTGTGTGTTTCTATTGCTGCTAACCATGCCAGGATCACAAGCCGACGAGATTGACTGGGAGAATTTATCGAACAAGGAGCTTCATGATAAGTTTCAGCAAATGATGACTGAACAGGTGCAAGATGTGCTGAACAATTTTGAAGAGGCCATGGAGAAGATCACTGGCTTTGAGAAGACGTTCGAAACAAAGCTCGATAACAAGTTTAATGAATTGCTCGCGCGTGAAGAACATGGTGGAGATGATTCTGATCATGAGACGCAATACATGGCTCCTGAAGACGCTGACAGGTATGAATGTTTAGTTGCTCAACGTGTTTTGAGTGTGCAGGTCACACAAGCTGAGCAAAATCAGAGGCACAATTTGTTCCATACCAAGGGAGTTGTGAAGGAATGTTCTGTGCGCGTCATAATAGACGGAGGGAGCTGCAACAACTTGGCTAGCATGGAGATGGTGGAGAAGCTTTCTCTCACCACAAGACCACATCCACATCCTTACTACATCCAATGGTTCAACAACAGCGGCAAGGTTAAGGTAACACGTACTGTTCGTGTGCATTTTAGTATCTCTACATATGCTGATTATGTTGATTGTGATGTGGTACCTATGCAAGCATGTTCCTTATTACTTGGTAGACCATGGCAATTTGATAAAAATTCTGTACACCATGGTAGAAACAATCACTATACTCTTGTTCATAAGGATAAAAATATTACTTTGCTTCCTATGACTCCTGATTCCATTTTGAAAGATGATATTAATAGAGCAAATAAAGCAAAACAGGAGACGAATAAGAGTGAAAATCAGATTGTGGCAAAAGAATTTGAGCAACAAATGAAGCCTAACAATAAACCATCTAGTGTTGCTTCTGAAATTAAATTGAAAAGTGCATGTTTATTTGCCACCAAATCTAATATTGATGAGCTAGATTTCGGAAAATCTGTTTGCTATGCTTTTGTGTGCAAAGAGGCATTATTTTCATTCGAGGACGTGCCTTCCTCTTTGCCTCCTGCTGTCACTAACATTTTGCAGGAGTTCGCTGACGTCTTTCCACAAGACGTGCCACCGGGATTACCGCCTATTCGAGGGATTGAGCATCAGATTGACTTAATTCCCGGTGCTTCACTGCCAAACCGTGCACCATACCGTACCAATCCAGAGGAGACGAAGGAGATTATGCGCCAAGTACAAGAGCTTCTCGACAAAGGTTATATACGCGAATCCCTTAGTCCTTGTGCTGTTCCTATTATTCTAGTGCCGAAAAAGGATGGTACATCACGTATGTGTGTTGATTGTAGAGGCATTAATAATATTACTATTCGTTATCGTCATCCTATTCCTAGGCTAGATGATATGCTTGATGAATTGAGTGGTTCTACAATATTCTCCAAAGTCGATTTGCGTAGTGGCTACCACCAAATTCGTATGAAATTGGGAGATGAATGGAAAACAGCATTTAAAACTAAGTTTGGATTATATGAGTGGTTAGTCATGCCTTTTGGGTTAACTAATGCACCTAGTACTTTCATGAGATTAATGAACGAAGTTTTACGTGCTTTCATTGGACGATTTGTGGTAGTTTACTTTGATGACATACTGATTTATAGCAGATCTTTGGAAGAACATTTGGAACATTTACGTGCTGTTTTTATTGCTCTACGTGATGCACGTTTGTTTGGTAACCTTGGGAAGTGCACCTTTTGCACCGACCGAGTATCTTTTCTTGGCTATGTTGTTACTCCACAGGGAATTGAAGTTGACAAAGCCAAGATTGAAGCTATTGAGAGTTGGCCGCAGCCCAAAACGGTCACACAAGTGAGGAGTTTTATTGGCCTCGCTGGATTCTATAGGCGTTTTGTGAGAGATTTCAGCACCATTGCTGCACCTCTCAACGAGCTTACAAAGAAGGATGTGCCTTTTGTTTGGGGTACCGCACAGGAAGAAGCCTTCACGGTATTGAAAGATAAGTTGACACATGCTCCTTTACTCCAACTTCCTGATTTTAATAAGACTTTTGAGCTTGAATGTGATGCTAGTGGAATTGGATTAGGAGGTGTGTTATTACAAGATGGCAAACCTGTTGCATACTTTTCTGAAAAATTGAGTGGGCCTAGTCTGAATTATTCTACTTATGATAAAGAATTATATGCTCTTGTTCGGACTTTAGAAACATGGCAACATTATTTATGGCCCAAAGAATTTGTTATACATTCTGATCATGAATCTTTGAAACATATTAAAAGTCAAGCTAAACTGAATCGTAGACATGCTAAATGGGTTGAATTCATTGAGACTTTCCCTTATGTCATTAAACACAAGAAGGGAAAAGAAAATGTTATTGCTGATGCATTGTATCGTCGCTATACTATGCTTTCACAACTTGACTTCAAAATATTTGGTTTGGAGACCATCAAAGATCAATATGTGCATGATGCTGATTTTAAAGATGTAATGCAGAATTGTAAAGAAGGAAGAATGTGGAACAAGTTTGTTGTTAACGATGGATTTGTGTTTCGTGCTAACAAGCTATGCATTCCAGCTAGCTCCGTTCGTCTTTTGTTGTTGCAGGAGGCGCATGGAGGAGGATTAATGGGACACTTTGGCGTGAAGAAGACGGAGGACGTACTTGCTGCACATTTCTTTTGGCCAAAGATGATACGGGATGTTGAGCGTTTTATTGCTCGCTGCACTACATGTCAAAAAGCTAAGTCACGACTCAATCCTCATGGTTTATATATGCCTTTGCTTGTACCTAGTGTTCCTTGGGAGGATATATCTATGGACTTTGTTTTAGGTTTACCTCGAACAGAGAAGGGGAGGGATAGCATATTTGTTGTCGTGGATAGATTCTCGAAAATGGCACACTTTATACCATGTCATAAAAGCGATGATGTTGTTAATGTTGCTGATTTGTTCTTTCGTGAAATTATTCGCTTGCATGGTGTGCCAAATTCTATTGTTTCAGATCGTGATACTAAATTTCTTAGCCACTTTTGGAGATGTTTATGGGCTAAGTTGGGGACTAAACTGTTTTTTAGTACTACTTGTCACCCCCAAACTGATGGACAAACTGAAGTAGTCAATAGAACGTTGTCTACTATGCTTAGGGCTGTTTTGAAGAATAATAAGAAAATGTGGGAGGAATGCTTGCCTCATATTGAATTTGCTTATAATCGTTCATTGCATTCTACTACTAAGATGTGCCCTTTTGAAGTTGTGTATGGTTTCCTACCTCGTGCACCTATTGATTTGTTGCCTCTTCCATCTTCGGAGAAGGTTAATTTTGATGCTAAACAACGTGCTGAATTGATTTTAAAAATGCATGAGTTAACTAAGGAAAACATTGACGTATGAATGCTAAATATAAACTTGTGGAGATAAGGGTAGAAAACATGTTGTGTTTGCACCTGGAGATCTTGTTTGGTTACATTTGCGTAAGGATAGATTTCCTGATTTGCGCAAATCAAAGTTAATGCCACGTGCTGATGGTCCCTTTAAGGTGTTAGAGAAAATAAATGATAATGCATATAAACTTGAGCTGCCTGCAGATTTTGGGGTTAGTCCCACTTTTAACATTGCAGATTTGAAGCCTTATTTGGGTGAGGAAGATGAACTTCCGTCGAGGACGACTTCATTTCAAGAAGGGGAGGATGATGAGGACATCAATACAATTGTTACACCCACAGCCCCTGCTGCTATACATACTGGACCAATTACTAGAGCTCGTGCACGCCAACTAAATTACCAGGTACTTTCGTTTCTTGGTAATGATTCTAATGTTTATGAGAATATGATGCTGCCTAAATTGGATACATTTGTTTTGCTTACAAATGAAGGGCCTAGCTTGGAGAAGGATGAACATTGGAGCAAGAACAAGCATGGAGATGATGGCATGCGCAAGGGGAACAAGAACAAAGTTACAAGTGATGATTTCAGGACTTTGAAGCCACCATAATGTGTGCATGAAGCCTTGGACGAAATATACAAGATGCCACTTCATAAATTTCGTCCTGAGGCTATTTTAGGTGCCGCGTCACCTTATTATTGGGCCAGGCCCATGTAATTTCGAAATACATAAGTATAGGCTATTTTTAGAGTCCGTATGTGTGGGGAAACAAGAGATAGGGTTGATTTCGGACCCCTCCACCAAGGGCCACGAAATCCACCCCCTCTTCCTCCATATATACAGCCCTTAGGGCATCGTTTAGACCTTGGGTTTTGTTTAGATTAAAAGTTCGCCATAGCTGCAACTTCGCGTACTTCGTTTGTGTTCAACGACCAGACAAAGGCGTCACAGAACCCCACCTTGATCAATAAAGCTTTCATCTTATATTCGCAATATCCAGATTGCAATCTTAGTTTCTTGCTTGTTCTTCGTTTGCTCGCAGGAAACAGACCCTCGTGGTCAGGTTGATCGTGCTCCGGCGTGGTCAATAACCTCTCGGAGTTGGTTTAGCGATTGCTAAGGCGCGACGTCCTCGCACGTTCGTAGTCGGATCGCCAAAGTCGACTTCCACCAAAGCGAAATACACCATCTCATCGAAAGACGGGACACCTTTGCCTCTATCATACGAACTATGAAGAAGCGATAGTGAGCCCAGATTCCACAAAATGGCTAGAAGCCATGAAATCTGAGATGGGATCCATGTATGAGAACAAAGTGTGGACTTTGGTTGACTTGCCCGTTGATCGGCAAGCAATTGAGAATAAATGGATCTTCGAGAAGAAGACTGACGCTAACGGTAATGTTACTGTCTATAAAGCTCGACCTGTTGCAAAAGGTTTTTGACAAGTTCAAGGGATTGACTACGATGAGACCTTCTCACCCGTAGCGATGCTTAAGTCTGTCCGAATCATGTTAGCAATTGCCGCATTTTATGATTATGAAATTTGGCAAATGGATGTCAAAACTGCATTCCTGAATGGATTTATGGAAGAAGAGTTGTATATGATGCAACCAGAAGGTTTTGTCGATCCAAAGGGAGCTAACAAAGTGTGCAAGCTCCAGCGATCCATTTATGGACTGGTGCAAGCCTCTCGGAGTTGGAATAAACGCTTTGATAGTGTGATCAAAGCATTTGGTTTTATACAGACTTTTGGAGAAGCCTGTATTTACAAGAAAGTGAGTGGGAGCTCTGTAGCATTTCTGATATTATATGTGGATGACATATTATTGATTGGAAATAATATAGAATTTCTGGATAGCATAAAGGGATACTTGAATAAGAGTTTTTCAATGAAAGACCTCGGTGAAGCTTCTTACATATTGGGCATTAAGATCTATAGAGATAGATCAAGACGCTTAATTGGAATTTCACAAAGCACATACCTTGACAAGGTTTTGAAGAAGTTCAAAATGGATCAAGCAAAGAAAGGGTTCTTGCCTGTGTTACAAGGTGTGAAGTTGAGTAAGACTCAATGTCTGACCACCGCAGAAGATAGAGAGAAAATGAAAGATGTTCCCTATGCTTCAGCCATAGGCTCTATCATGTATGCAATGTTGTGTACCAGACCTGATGTGTGCCTTGCTATAAGTCTAGCAGGGAGGTACCAAAGTAATCCAGGAGTGGATCACTGGACATCGGTCAAGAACATCCTGAAATACCTGAAAAGGACTAAGGATATGTTTCTCATATATGGAGGTGACAAAGAGCTCATCGTAAATGGTTACGTTGATGCAAGCTTTGACACTGATCCGAACGATTCTAAATCGCAAAACGGATACGTATTTTTACTAAACGGAGGAGCTGTCAGTTAGTGCAGTTCAAAACAAAGCGTCGTGGCGGGATCTACATGTGAAGCAGAGTACTGCTTCGGAAGAAGCAAATGAAGGAGTCTGGATGAAGGAGTTCATATCCGATCTAGGTGTCATACCTAGTGCATCGGGTCCAATGAAAATCTTTTGTGACAATACTGGTGCAATTGCCTTGGCAAAGGAATCCAGATTTCATAAGAGAACCAAGCACATCAAGAGACGCTTCAATTCCATTCGGGATTTAGTCCAAGTGGGAGAAATAGAAATTTGCAAGATACATACAGATCTGAATGTTGCAGACCCGCTGACTAAGCCTCTTCCATGAGCAAAACATGATCAACACCAAGGCTCCATGGGTGTTAGAATCATTACTATGTAATCTAGATTATTGACTCTAGTGCAAGTGGGAGACTGAAGGAAATATGCCCTAGAGGCAATAATAAAGTTATTATTTATTTCCTTATATCATGATAAATGTTTATTATTCATGCTAGAATTGTATTAACCGAAAACATAATACATGTGTGAATACATAGACAAACATAGTGTCACTAGTATGCCTCTACTTGACTAGCTCGTTGATCGAAGATGGTTAAGTTTCCTAGCCATAGACATGAGTTGTCATTTGATTAACGGGATCACATCATTAGGAGAATGATGTGATTGACTTGACCCATTTCGTTAGCTTAGCACTTGATCGTTTAGTATGTTGCTATTGCTTTCTTCATGACCTATACATGTTCCTATGACTATGAGATTATGAAACTCCCGTTTACCGGAGGAACACTTTGTGTGCTACCAAACGTCACAACGTAACTGGGTGATTATAAAGGTGCTCTACAGGTGTCTCTGAAGGTACTTGTTGGGTTGGCGTATTTCGAGATTAGGATTTGTCACTCTGATTGTCAGAGAGGTATCTCTGGGCCCTCTCGGTAATGCACATCACATAAGCCTTGCAAGCATTGCAACTAATAAGTTAGCTGCGGGATGATGTATTACGGAACGAGTAAAGAGACTTGCCGGTAACGAGATTGAACTAGGTATTGAGATACCGACGATCAAATCTCGGGCAAGTAACATACCGATGACAAAGGGAACAACGTATGTTGTTATGCGGTCTGACCGATAAAAGATTTTCGTAGAATATGTAGGAGCCAATATGAGCATCCAGGTTCCGCTATTGGTTATTGACCAGAGACGTGTCTCAGTCATGTCTACATTATTCTCGAACCCGTAAGGTCCGCACGCTTAACGTTACGATGACAGTTTCATTATGAGTTTATATATTTTGATGTACCGAAGGTTGTTCGGAGTCCCGGATATGATCACGGACATGACAAGGAGTCTCGAAATGGTCGAGACATAAAGATCGATATATTGGACGGCTATATTCGGACACCGGAAGTGTTTCGGGTGATTTCGGAGAAAACCGGAGTGCCGAAAGGGTTACCGAAACCCCCCAGGGAAGTATTGGGACTTAGTGGGCCTGAGGGGAGAGAGAGGGCAACAGCCCAAGAGGTGGTGCGCCCCCTCCCATGGGGAGTCCGAATTGGACTAGGGGAGGGGGGCGTGGCCCCTCTTTCCCTCTCCCTCTCCCTCTCTTTCCTTCCCCCTTCTCTCTTCCTAGTTGGACTAGGAAAGGGGAGTCCTACTCCTACTAGGAGGAGGACTCTCCCCTCCTTGGCGCACCCCAAGGGCCCGCCGGCCTCTCCCCCTTGCTCCTTTATATACAGGGGTAGGGGGCACCTCTAAACACACAAGTTGATCTTCTTGATCGTTCTCTTAGCCGTGTGTGGTGCCCCCCTCCACCATAATCCTCGATAATATTATAGCGGTGCTTAGGCGAAGCCCTGCGACGGTAGAACATCAAGATCGTCACCACGCCGTCGTGCTGACGGAACTCTTCCCCGACACTTTGCTGGATCGGAGTCCGGGGATCGTCATCGAACTGAACGTGTGCTAGAACTCGGAGGTGCCGTAGTTTCGGTGCTTGATCGGTCGGGCCGTGAAGACGTACGACTACATCAACTGCGTTGTGCTAACGTTTCCGCTTCCGGTCTACGAGGGTACATAGACAACGCTCTCCCCTCTCGTTGCTATGCATCACCATGATCTTGCGTGTGCGTAGGAAATTTTTTGAAATTACTACGTTCTCCAACATCCACTACAAAGCAGGAGTAGGGGTTTACACCGCAAGGTGGCCCGAACCTGGGTAAACTGTTGTGTATCTTATCCATAGGGTTCGTCGAGCTAGGCCGTGGGAACAGTGGGCAGGCAGACTGGGGAGGATGAGTTCTTTGCATGCACCCAGAGTTCGAACCTCTCGAGGGTCTGCGGAACCCCGAATCCGACATTTGGCACGGCAGGTAGGGGTGCGTCAGAGCCTCTCTTTCGCCGAACGATTCGCCACCGCTCCATCGCTTCCATGGCTGACGTCCATCGAGCCCGTGCTGAGCGTCGGGCCGCCCTCGCGACTCGTGTCGCCCAGACGGCACCTACTGGTGGGCCTCCCTGTCACCCGCTGCCAACGCCACCATTGGCCCGGCGGGGCATGAGCAGCAAGCTTCGTCGCTGCACCCCTCAGTGCGGCATGATGGGCGCACCGCCACCCCGTTGCTGACCCCGGCTGGTTCGTCGTCTCACGGTCGCCATGGTCCAGCGAACGTGCAGGCCGTGTGACTCATGGCGCGCGAGCTCCTGCGCTATCGTCCCGTCGACGACCTCTACGAAGATTGGCTGGACCGCATCGCCGAGCTCACCAGCGCCACCGGGGCCTCTCCTGCCCCGTCTCTCCCGCTGCCTCGCCAGTCGCCTACTGCGGGTGACGTAGCCCATGGAGCGCCTCCTCCACCTCCCCATCAAGATGCCATCATCGAGCCAAGGCACAAGGCCCTGAGGCGTGACCCACCGCGCGGGGCGCCTATGCGGGAAGAAGAAAGCTGCCAGCTGGTCCAGCGGCCGTAGGCAGAGGTGCGCGCTCCCAGCACCGCCACGTCAGGACCGCGCGTCACCAGCCGTGGTGGCGCGTGAGCACCAAGATCAAGCTCCACACCCACGACGAGCACTCGTGACCACAGCAGGCTGCCGCGCCTTCACTCCATAGCTAAGCAGCGTCGTCTGGCCAGGGAAGTTCAAGCTCGACCTGCCTCCATGCTACAACGGCACTCCCGACCCTGCCGAGTTCTTGCAACTCTACGAGCTGAGCATCGAGGCGGCCAACGGCGACGAGAAGGTTAACACGAACTGGTTTCCCATGGCCCTCAAGGATGGGGTGAAAGTGCTAGTTATCGACTAGATGGGGAGGGTGAATAGGCGGTTTTTATGAAAGTCTTCAAAACATGGAAGTTTCGAAGACAAACGATAGAAATGAACCTATAAACATGCAGCGGAAGGTAGACTACACTAGGCAAGCCATAGTCAAGTATTCGATGAAGTGAAAGCACAAAGACTAATAGCAGCTAGGCAGTAAGGATCAGGATGGAAGATAGTATGAAGCCAATCAGAACAAACAGTCACACAGTACAAATAGATAATGCAAACAGGCAATGACTTCACAAGGACCAACTGTAAATAAGGAGATGGGAAGGATAGAACCAGTTGCTTAGTGAAGAAGACAATGATTTGTTGGACCAGTTCCAGTTGCTGTGACAACTGTACGTCTGGTTAGGGAGGCTGCGATTTAACTCAGAAGATCGTATCTTCACCTTATTCCCCTTGAGCTAAGGACACCCAGTCCCCGCCCAATCACTCAGGTAAGTCTTCAAGGTAGACTTCCAAACCTTCACAGACTTCGTTCACCGGCGATCCACAATGACTCTTGGACACTCAGAACGCTACGCCTAACCGGCTGGAAGATTCACAGTCCTCAAGTGTAACAAGTCTTCAGATCACACAGACAGGAAGACTTTAGTGATGCCTAACACTCTTTGGCTCTAGGTGTTTAGGGCTTTGTCCTCGCAAGGATTTCTCTCTCAAAGGCTTCAAGGTGGGTTGCTCTCAAACGACAAAAGCCGTGCACTAACTCTGAGCAGCCGCCGATTTATGGTGTAGGGGGTGGGCTATTTATATCCACTAGGCAACCCGACCTGATTTGTCCGAAATGACCCTGGGTCACTAAGGAACTGACACGTGTTCCAACAGTCAGATTTCAAACACACGCGGTAACTTTACTTGGGCTACAAGTAAAGCTGACTCATCCAGCTCTGGATAAGATTTGCTCTCATTGTCTTTGCTCGAAGACATAGTATTTCGTTTAAGCATCACTTCAGTCACTCTGACTTTGTTCACTGGGACCCCACTTAACAGTATGGTGGTTCCTATGACTTAACAAAGAAGAAAAGAAAACAATGAAACAACTAAGTCTTCGTGCTCCATAGTCTTCACGCGATGTCTTCTCTTGTCATAGTCTTCAATGTGAATATCTTCACATACCACCTTTGTCTTCAATGTCTTCATACATTTTTAGGGGTCATCTCCAGTAGGTAAACCGAATCAATGAGGGACTACTACCTATGTTATCCTGCAATCCTCACAAACACATTAGTCCCTCAACCAGGTTTGTCGTCAATACTCCAAAACCAACTAGGGGTGGCACTAGATGCACTTACAATCTCCCCCTTTTTGGTGATTGATGACAAACTGGTTGAAGTTTTCAACGCGGATAAAAGTATGTGAAAGTGTAAAGGATTTAGGTATTGTCTTCGTAAGTAGCAGAAAGGCTCCCCCTGAAGATGTGCATATAAGTATTTTGCTTTTGAATGCAAATGCACATGGCAGGTTGTACTTGCGGAGCTCCTCTTCTACTTATGAAGACAATTCATCATGCATGAAAGGATATAACGAAGATAATGACATGCATAATGAAAAATGGACGTCTGCAAAATGACTTCGTGCGGGATTTATCATCGCACATGCGGAATTTATCATCGCATCATAGAATAGCAAACAAGTAGCAGACGACCATCAAGTTTAACTGTTACAACTCAAAGAACCAAATGTACCAAAAGCGAGAGTTGTAAGCACTTGGCAAATGTAGCAAAAAGTATAGCAACCACCCATATGGACCCGCTTGAAGACTATCAACTCATATGCTTCTCCCCCTTTTGTCCGTAATGACCAAAAAGGTTTGAAGACATAGAGCTTCTACTCGTTCCCAGGAGGAGTAGGCGAAGCAGCAGGGTCGTCATTGAGGTTCGGTGGTGCAGAAGAACTTGGTGCAGTGTCGAGGCGCGCCGAAGCTGGAGGTGATGAAGTAGCATCATCTTGGTCATCTATGACTCTGGCATTCACCGTTGCAGCTGAGGAGGAATAGTCAGAGTCTTCGAGTGAGGGAGTCCGACGCAAGTGAGCATTCCTTGGAGGAGTTGAGTCAAACTTGAATCTCTCCGTGAGGCCATCGTCTTGAAGATCAGCTTCAGCACTGAGCAATGTCAAACTCTTCCATGACCCCCGACAGGTTTCATGTGTAACAAAGGCATTCTTGGTGGCAAGATTGCGAATGCGATTGACGTCCACCAAGAGGCTTTGCATCTGACGCTTAAGCCAGTCATGATGCTTGTCTTGTTTCTGATGTAGAGCGACGAGAAGCTCTCGATCATTTAGAACACGAGATCACTTCCGAGGCCTTTGAGAAATGGTGCTTTCAGTGGCTTCAGTTTGGGTGCGAGGGGCACGTGTATTGCCAGCCAAGGGATAAACACGAGAAATGGCCTGAACTCCTTCAATGGGCTGGGTGAAGCTTTGATGATCGACATTGTGAAGATAAATTGGCTCCTTTGCAGGCTCTAGGTAAATGGCTTCGACAGACAGATCAACCTCTGGCAAGAATATAAGATGATTGCGTGCAGATGGCTGATAGTTGATAGCAGAGTGAAGCTTGATGAGGTGCATTACCCATGGAGCATAGAACTTCAGACCAAAGATATCGGAGCCAGATGCAACCAATTGTCATATGAAGAAGTCTTGAGCATTGAAGCTGATGCCATTGAAGATATAGAAAACCAATGTCTTCATTGCTCCTTCAAGCTTCGCTGCAAGAGAATGTACTTTGACCGGCTAGAGAGTTCGCCTAATAATATGATAAATAGTGCGGGGCAGATACTCTAGGTCTTCAACAAAGAACTCCTTAGGATAGTCAGCGTCTTGTGGCAGTGGCTTCATCATGCTCAGCATTTAGCTCATGTTTGGCTCTGGCTTCTGGAAGATGCTCTCCAAAGCATTTTGGTGCAGCTGACAACCTGATTCATAATGTTTGCCAGGAGTGGGCAGGGCAATAAGCTCAATGATGTCTTGGGCTTTAGCTTCATGGTGTACATCGCCTGTCATCCACTCAAGGATCCAAGTCTTCGGATCCCTGTTGTAGCCACGAATGTGGAGGGTAGCATAGAATTGAAGCAGAAGTTCTTCATTCCAATGTTCTTTTGCAGTCACAAATGGGAGAAGACCAACATCTTTGAAGCAGTCAAGGGCTTCTTCTAGGCAGGGCAGACCAGCCATGGCTTCGCAGTCTAGACGCATATGAGGGAAAATGCGCCCCTGATTGTATAAGATGCAGGAATAGTAACTGCACTGTTGATAACTCCAGAATCGATCTGATGAGATTCTTGGCCTTGTGTAGGGGTTCTTGGCACTGTCAAAGAATGTGTTGTGTGCCTTGAAGCCATTGACATTAAAGGATCCTGGTGAAGTTGCGGTACCTGGGAACCTGGGCAGTCTTGGCTTAGGCTTCTGGACCTGAGGCCTGCGCTCTACATGATAATCAAATTGTGGACTAGCAGCAGGTGGATGAACCAGAATGGGCCATCTGACAGTAGCCAACTGACCATGATCATATGCTTGCTCGATGGTGTGTGGCCGTGGAGGCGGTACAGGAGCAGTGGCAGTGGCAGTGGTATTGACTTATGGCTGCAGATTTGTGTCAGGAGCAGCATTGGCTTCAGGTGCAATCACTTATGGCACCACATTAACTTCAGGTGCCATAGTAGCTTCATCCATGACAACGTCATTGGCTTCAGTATGGGTGTTGGCGGTCGCCTCAATGTTATCAACATCCACTCGAGTAGCTGGAGGGTCGGACACGTTCTCCTCGAGAACAACTTCAGGGTTGGTTGGGGGTGTAGTGTAACGCCCTCGATGCGGCTATAGCTCCCACGTGTCGAGGCACGACTTAGAGGCATAACCGCATTGAAAGCAATGTCGCAAGTTAGGCAATCTTCACAACATCCCATGTAATATAGATAATAAAAGGGGTGATACATAGTTGGCTTACACTTGCCACGTCAATCAAAGTACATAAATAGCATTACATCAAATAAACACTCATGGCCCGACTACGGCGCCAAAATAAAAGATAAACCCAACATGCGACATGGTCCCGATCACCCCAACTGAGCACCACTACTGATCATCAGGGAAAGACACATAGTATCGGCATGAGTCCTCGTCGAACTCCCACTTGAGCTCAAGCGCGTCATCTGGAACGGAATCATCAGGCCCTGCATCTGGTTTGGAAGTAATCTGTGAGCCATAGGGACTCAACAATCTCGCACCCTCGTGATCAAGACTATTTCAGCTTATAGGTAAGGCAAGGTAAATATGTGGAGCTGCAGCAAGCGACTAGCATATATGGTGGCTATCCTGTTCGCAAAAGAGAGCAAGAAGAGGAGGCAAAGCGCGAGCGAGAAACTAGAGAGCAACCTGCGCAAGCATTACTCCAACACCGTGTTCACTTCCCGGACTCCGCCGAGAAGAGACCATCACGTTAACTCACACTTTTGATTCATTTTAATTAAGTTAGGGTTCAAGTTATCTACAACCGGACATTAACAAATTCCCATCTGCCCATAACCGCGGGCACGGCTTTCGAAAGTTCAAATCCCTGCAGGGGAGTCCCAACTTAGCCCATGACAAGCTCTCACGGTCAACGAAGGAATAGACCTTCTCCCGAGACATTCCGATCAGACTCGGTATCCCGGTTCTACAAGACACCTCGACAAGTTAACACAAATCCAGCAACACCACCCAGATGTGCCAATAAATCCCGATAGGAGATGCACATATCTCGTTCTCAGGGCACATCGAATGAGCAAGACGTCGGGTAGGCCAGCCCAGAGTTGCCCCTGGTAGCCCCGG
>NC_041390.1:176365435-176394740 GCF_002162155.2 Triticum dicoccoides
ATAAGATGACCCTCGGGCTCCGGAAACCCAATGGAAAAAGAGGCTAGGTGGCAAATGGTAAAACCAAGGTTGGGCATTGCTGGAAAAGCTTTAATCAAGGCGAACTATCAAGGGGTTCCCATTATAACCCAACCGCGCAAGGAACGCAAAATCCGGGAACATAACACAGATATGACGGAAACTAGGGCGGCAAGAGTGGAACAAAACACTAGGCGAGAGGCCGAGCCTTCCACCCTTTACCAAGTATACAGATGCATTAAGATAACATGGCAATATAATGATATCCCAACAAGTAAAATAATGTTCCAACAAGGAATGGTCTCTAATCTTCACCTGCAACTAGCAACGCTATAAGAGGGGCTGAGCAAAGCGGTAACATAGCCAATCAATGGTTTGCTAGGACATGGTGAGTTAGAGGTTTGACATGGCAACTTGGGAGGCATGATAAGCAAGTGGTAGGCATCATAGCATAGGCATAGCAAAAGAGCGAGCGTCTAGCAAAGCAAAGATAGTAGTGATTTCGAGGGTATGATCATCTTGCCTGCAAAGTTGTCAGAGTTGACTGGATCCTCGAAAGCAAACTCAACGGGCTCCTCGTTAGCGAACTCGTCTCCCGGCTCTACCCAAAGAAGACAAACAAGCAACAAGGACACAATCAACCACGTGCAAACTAAAACAACATGATGCAAAGATGGTATGCTATGCGGGATGCATATGCAAGATTTGACAAGGAATGCATGAACCTGGCCTCAACATGGAAATCCAAGTGTTCCATTGGAAAGATGAGATGAAATCGCTTGAAAACGATATAAAGAACGCCGGAATCGGAGTTACGGTTTGGAAATGGCACGCGATTCAAATATGACCACGTTCTGTGATTTACAGCAAGTAGCCATCTAAATGCAACAAGATGAACATGCTACAGCACCCAAACATGGCATCAAAATACATGGCAGGGATCCATTCATGATGCTTAACAAAATACTAGCACTGAGCTACGGCCAATTCATCCATTAACAGGTTCAACCAAGCATGGCAAAAATGCATTTGGCAAACAGATTTCAGACTTTGTGAAATTAACACTTGTCTGGAATTTCAGATCAGATAGCACACTTTGGAGCATGAAAACTATATTCTACAGGACCTGAACATGGCAAAGTAAAGCATGGCATGGAGCTACTCAAAGAGCTTAACAAAAGTCCCTTAGTGACCGTGAACCAAAAGGGATCAGAAAATACATTTGCAAGCATGTGAACATGGCAAAAACATAATCAGTTCTCAGACTTTGTGAAAACTGGAGCATGATGGAACAGATATCAAGTAGGCATGTTTACGAGCTCGATGCACTCGCTACAGAGCAAGTCATGACAATCTAAGCATTCACCCATCAATAATACACAAAATACAAGCTAGACATGGCAAGAACAATAACATAGCATGCACGGATCAACTACAACAACCTCGGCAAAATCGCTAACAAGTAGACAATCTGCCCAGATTCACGAAATGACAAAAGTAGAGCTCGATTTACTCGAGCTAGGGAGCTCCATAATTGCAAACAAAGACATGGATGGATAGAGCACTACAATATTAACAAAACATCCTTACTGATCATCCTCAAAAGAGGCACGGATCACTAGGAATCAACATGAACATATGGCATAATGAGATAAACAGTCCAAGGACCTAGTGGAAATGCTAAGTCCCTGAAACCAGCATTAACGAATGCTCCACTTTGCAAGCTTGTACTAGTCACCACACACATCACAAAAATACAAGGATTGCACCTCTGGATAGATGGAAAAACATATAACAAAACTCATGTAGAGCTCAGGGGCATATCATGCACACAATAATTATGGCAAAAATGACAAATATCTAAATGGAGCAGCAGATCTGACAATTAACTCAAATAGCATTCTTCTAACTGCATTTCGGGCATCAAGATGAACTCAAATGAAAATGATGCAATGAGATGAAATGACGTACTCTCTGAGGTGAACATTTTGATATGCTATATGCTCAAAACAGGTCTACGGATGAGGAGGTACAACATGATGAACATAGCCAAAATAACTAGGGACTTGGGGAAAAAGAGAGAGGTCAACCCCTAGGGTTTACTGTAGCGGTTCAGATCTAGATCACGGCGCGGAAGCCGAGGTTCCCCGGCACCGGGGTTGGAGCTCGGGGAGTCCGCTGGGGAGGGAGAGACGGCGAGGTGCGGTGGCCGTGGCGGCACTTGCCGGCGGGTGGCGCGGGGTCGGTCGGGCGACCTTGCGCCGGCCAGCGTCGGTGGCGGGCGGCGGCTCCCGGGCGCCTCGGGCGGCCGGACTCGCGAAGGACGGCGGCGGCGCGGCTCCCAGGCGGCGTGTCGAGGAAGGGGACGAAGGCGGGTGGCGGCGCGCCGGTTTGGGCCGCGGGGGCCCGCTGCGGGCCGGCGGAGGAGGCGGCGATGTGGGGCGGTTCCCGCCACGTGGCAGCGCAGGATTGGCGGCGGCGGATCGGGCGGACGTGTCCGGTGCGGCCCGGACGTTGTCCGGCCGCGCGGATGGAGCGGGGCTAGGGTTTGGAAGAGGAGATCCGCGAATTTTGGGAGGGTGGTGTATATATAGGCATAGAGGGAGCTAGGAGTGTCCAAATGAGGTGCGGTTTTCGGCCACGCGATCGTGATCGAACGCTCTAGATGAAGGAGAGGGTTTTGGTGGGTTTTGGGCCAAATTGGAGGGGTGTTGGGCTGCAACACACACGAGGCCTTTTCGGTCCCTCGGTTAACCGTTGGAGCATCAAACGAAGTCCAAATGGTACGAAACTTGACAGGTGGTCTACCGGTAGTAAACCAAGGCCGCTTGGCAAGTCTTGGTCCAATCCGGAAATGTTTAATCCCCACACACGAAAGAAAGGTAGAAATGACCACCGGAGGAGAACGGAGCGCCGGAATGCAAAACGGACAACAGGGAAAATGCTCGAATGCATGAGATGAACACGTATGCAAATGCAATGCACATGATGACATGATATGAGATGCATGACAACGATAACAACACACGGAGACAAAACCCGAACCCGAGAAAATAAAATAACTTAATGCCGGAAACGGCAAGAGTTGGAGTACATATTGGGTAAATCATATCCGGGGTGTTACATGTAGCAACACGTTCTTCTTCATGTCTTGGCTCTTCTTGTTCATCGACTGATGCAGCCGGAATATCTTTAGCCGCTTTGGCTTCAGACTCGGGGATGTTCCCAGTAGGAGAGGCTTCAGGAAAGACTTGGCGTGAAACGGATTGACGCTCTTCTCCTTCTGGAACATTTGACAGAGTGACCTGTGGCCTTGGTCCTTTGCGAAGCCTGCGGAACGCTGGCGGTGCTTGTGAAGATGGAGTTGGTTGGGCCACAAAGTCATTGTCTTCAAGCACCGAAGTGGTGACTTGAGGTGGGGGAGTACTTGGTGATTCTTCTTGGTGGGTGGAGTCTTGAGGGTGATCAGCCCATGAGTCATCCTGAGCAATTGGCGTCGATGGACGACCAATGCTGATGAGTTTGCTATTCGTGAGAACAGGCGATGATACCACATTGTGTTCGATCTAAGGAAGGACTTCATCATCTTCGACATTGTCTTGATGACCAATGTCTTCAGCTGCGGTGGGGTCAACAGCTGGAATGTCATCAGCTTCAGGAGCCTCTGTGGAAGCAGGCTCATGAACTATCAACTGGCGCTCCCTATGTTCAAACGCATGACGAGCCACTGAGATCGGCTCGACAACAAGGGGCTCTGTGGGAGTAGCCCGATCTTTCTTCTTTGTCTTTCTCTTTTTCGTCGGTGGAGCATCGTCAGTGGTGTGCTTGGTCTTGCGCTTGCGGGCTTCGGCTTCAGCTGCCCTTGTTTTCTTGAGCTCCGAAGCCACTATGGGGACCTTGGGCTTCGAGCCTGTCATACTGGCAGGGAAGACAATGTGAGGTTCTTCCTGCCTTGATGCTTCAGGTTGGACCACAATAGGCTTCTTCTTCTTCTTGGCAGCCATTCTGGGGTCGATGCCAGGTCGCCCCAGAGCCTTGCGCTTTTCAGCTTCATTGTAGCTTTGAACACATTTGGCAGCCAGGTGTTTCATGCGCTCTCGAGAACCTTTAGCTTCTTCACATTTCTTGTGGAAATCCTTCTTGAGCTCATGCAGCATGACCTTGAAGTTTTGGACGTCTTCCACGTTGATCTTGGCCATGTGCTTCTTGAACTGAGCCTTTTCATAGTCAATCTTTTCCTTCAGCTCAACAATTCTTTGTGCAAGAGCTAGCTCAGGAACAATGGCTCCATGGAAGGAGACGCTGAGGCCAATTGGGAGTTGAAGATCATCAAAACTGAGGTCTGGGCTGTCGAACCACTCATCAATGAACTTGTACAGGATCTCCATATCAAAGAGGGGAAGATCATTGAAGATTTCCATCTCTTGCTTGCTCTTTATAAGCAGTTCAAGAGCATCATCGCCAAGATCGTCATCGCTAGACAGATCAATGGCTTCGTTCTCATTCCTCAGAACGGCAGTAGGGGTCAATGCTTGACCAATTGGTTGCATGGGCTTCTTCATCTTGTCAGACTTGGAGATGCGAGAGAGATCTTCAGACTGCACACTAGCTTCAGGAGGTGCAGTGGCCAGAGGCTTCTCCCGTGAAACTTTTGGTGCAAAGGAGGGCTTTGAAGCCTTTGGTTTCTTTTGCTTCACAGGATTCAGTGGTGCAGGCGCTTCGTCAGAATCAGCGTCATCTGCAGAGTGATCCACTACTGCCCCTTGAACCTGAATGTGAGTGAGAGACCTTCAAGGTTGTAGAAGGTCCCAACAATATTGGGTTCAGCATCGCGTGTGCCGTCAGCACGAGGAGCGGAGGGACCGGGGTTGAAGTCTAACCCAAGTGACTTCTTGTTCTCTTTGGCAGAAGTTTTGGCAAACTGAAAGTTGCGCTTAAATAGATTGTCTTCACGACACCATAACAGAGAGGATGGGTCGGCATTAGCAGGCTGAGGTCCACGGATCATGCAAGGGTATAAGCCTTGAGCAATAGCTTCGGACTTTGACTTGGGCTGAAGACCTTTGTATATATTATCTCCCAGGGGCCCTTGATGGCATTCTTTTTAGCATATTCGTCAGTGACAAATTTGTACTTGAACCATTCCTCTTCCCAATGTCTTCAAATCCATTGGATTCGGTTCTTGTGTTCTCCATAGGTCTCTTATGGATCTGACTTGTATAGCTCATAGAGATCCAGTGGCAGGTCCTTAGCAGTGTTTTCACGGTGCTGTCTGCCGCCCTTCTTGACTGATTTTTCTGTCGCCATGAAGTTCAGACTGAATGGCTTCAGAACTTGCAAAGGCTTCCTTTTGCTGGTCAGATAGGAATTAGCTTCGGGAGAATTGATGTGATGCTATAAGAACTCTGCAAATGAATGCAGACTATGAGAACCAAGGGATTCTCCCATGGACATGTACCTGTGACAGCATTAGAGATGCGAGGGAAGGGGAAGAGGTCATATGCATTCTCAGAAGATTTTGAAGATAAATTAGTTTGGAATACATTGACCTCATAGTGCAAAGACATTCACTCGTATGTTGAGAGTTGGTTCCAGATTTGTACGAATCCAAGAATAAGTACAAGTGAGGAATCTAACTACTTTGTGAAGCATAAGTGAACATACTAGGCATGTTATGAGATGCAAAACATGATAGATTCAATTTGTTGGGACAGAAACCACTTGTGGTTGATAAGGATGAATCTGTCGGATCAAAAGGACTGTATAAAGAGCTTTTATTTACCACTTGAGGAACTGCTAGACGGAGTAGAAGATGAGGCCGAGAAGTTCGATCTTCTGTGCCCTAACTTGGCGACGGAGGACACCTACAGCGACGGCGGAGAATACGATGTCCGCGGTCAGCGTGAGGACGGTGTCGGTGAGGTCATGGCAGCTAAGTGCTTCATCGCCGGCGTCGTCGAGGGCTAGCGGTGGCGCTAGGGTTTGTGCGAGAAGGAGAAGTGGAAGAGGAGATAATGACTGGGTGAGGCGTGTATTTATAAGGACAGGGACAACATAGTGTTATTACGTAGGTGCCCCTGGCGATTCACGTCTGAAGTACACGTGGCAAACATGCAACACACTGGAAGTTGTTCCATGTTCCCACGCATGCCTGGATTGTCGGGTGGTCGTTCCCGCTTCTCCGGGTTTCAGGCAAAAAGGATAGAGCATTTAAATCAGATTTAATGTTTTTCTCCGTGTCTTCTGCTGACAAGGACATAGAGAAGACATTCGACGGTTTCAATAGAATGCATATGATTTGGACAGATAGATTTGAGACGGGAGCATAGATAGGTTAGGGTCCGATCACATTCACTTAGTTCAAAAGATTCAAACAAGAAGACATAGCTATAAGTGAATGCTGTAGAGGACAGAACGCTAATATATGAATATATCCGAATAAGACCAAATCAATATAGTGAAGATAAACATGAAGTCATGTTAATATTGAAGACAAACCAAACGCAAAGATTTTGCAAATGTAACGCCAACAGAAAATACTTCAAGCAAAAGTTTGGTGGTGGCGTTACCGACCGTATAGGAAGTATTAGACCCAGACACGGCACACAATTATCGTGGCGCTCCGAAGTCAAATTCCGCGTTAATGTATTCACACTCAGAGTGCAAGTCTTCATTAATTGAAGATATACATTACTTCGTGTGTTGCACATCTAAGTCATCAATATGCATAAGTGTTAGGATGTGTGCCTGATCACAGGACATTTGAGGATTCCAAGATATTTAGCTCACACCGCAACTTGCAAAACCTTTTCTTATCCAAGGGCTTTGTGAAGATATCTGCAAGTTGCTCTTTAGTGTTGACGTGAACGATATCAATATCTTCCTTCATGACATGGTCTCTGAGAAAGTGATGACGGATCTGAGTGTGCTTTGTCTTTGAGTGCTGAACTGGGTTGTTGGCAATCTTGATGGCGCTTTCATTGTCGCAGTAGAGTGGCACTTGCTTCAGATGAACGCCATAGTCTTTGAGTGTTTGCTTCATCCATAGAAGCTGAGCGCAGCAAGATCCAGCAGCAATGTATTCAGATTCAGCAGTGGAGAGAGATACACAGTTCTACTTCTTTGAAGACCAACAAACAAGTGATCGTCCCAGAAAGTGACATGTGCCTGATGTAGACTTGCGATCCACCTTGTCACCAGCATAATTAGCATCCGAGAGTCCAACTAGATCAAACTCTGAGCCCTTTGGATACCATAATCCTAGTGTTGGGGTGTAAGCCAAATATCGAAGAATTCGCTTCACAGCTAAGTGATGCGATTCCTTTGGTGCCTCTTGGAATCGGGCACACATGCAAACACTAAGCATAATATCTGGCCTAGATGCACATAAATAAAGCAAAGAACCAATCATGGAGCGGTATAACTTTTGATCGAACTCTTTACCATTGGCGTCAGGACCCAGATGACTCTTGGTTGGCATTGGCATCGTGTAACCTTTGCAGTCTTGCATTCCAAACTTCTTCAAGCAGTTTTTGAGGTATTTCTCTTGATATATGAAGATGTCGTTGCTTTGCTGTCGTATTTTAAGACCAAGGAAGAACTTCAGCTCACCCATCATGGACATTTGATATTGCTCTTGCATCATGTGTCCAAACTCATCACTGTATTTTTGATTATTGCAGCCGAAGATAATGTCATCCACATATATTTGGCACACAAATAGTTCACCATCATATGTCTTCGTGAAGAGTGTGGGATCCAGGGAACCAGGTTTGAAGCCTTTGCTCTTCAGGAAGTTTTTGAGTGTGTCATACCAAGCACGAGAGGCTTGTTTGAGGCCATACAGTGCCTTATTGAGTTTGTATACCATATCAGGGTGTTTTGGATCTTCAAAACCAGGTGGTTGTGCAACATACACTTCTTCTTCAATCTTGCCATTGAGAAAGGCACTCTTCACATCCATTTGATACAGAAGGATGTTATGATGATTTGCATAGGCTAGCAGTATGCGAATAGCTTCAAGCCTAGCCACAAGAGCAAATGTTTCATCAAACTCAATTCCTTCAACTTGAGTGTATCCTTGAGCAACGAGACGAGCCTTGTTTCTGACAACTTGACCATGCTCATCTTGCTTGTTGCGATATATCCATTTAGTGCCTATGATATTGTGTTTACGAGGATCAGGACGCTTGAACAGTTCCCATACATTATTCAGCTCGAACTGTTGAAGCTCTTCTTGCATAGCTTGAATCCATTCAGGTTCCATGAAGGCTTCATCAACTTTCTTGGGTTCAGATATTGAGACAAATGCAAAGTGCCCACAAAAGTTTACTAGATGTGTTGCCCTTGAATGAGTGAGTGGACCAGGTGCATTGATGCTATCAATTATCTTCTCAATCTGTACTTCATTTGCAACACGAGGATGAACTGGACGAAGATTTTGCTCTTGCTGATCATTGCCATCGTTTGGAGGATTGTCTTCAGGCTAAGCATTGTCTTCAGGTTGATTAGGTGCAGAAATGATAAGTTCCTCTTCATGCTGTACTTCAGACGGTATAATTTCTCCAGTTCCCATAAGCTTGATGGATTCACTAGGTAGAATTTCATCTAGCACATTTGGCAGGTGCTCTCTTTGCTAGTCGTTAGTCTCATCGAACCGCACATCCACAGTTTCACCCACTTTATAGTAAAAGAGGTTGAAGACTCTGTAGGAGTGCGAATCCTTTCCGTAACCAAGCATAAAACCTTCATGTGCTTTCGGTGCAAATTTTGAAGTGTGATGCGGATCCTTGATCCAGCACCTAGCACCAAATACTCCGAAGTAACTGACATTTGGATTCTTACAAGTGAGGAGTTCATAGGATGTTTTCTTCAGAAGCTTGTGAAGATAAACATGGTTGATGACATGGCATGCAGTATCAATAGCTTTAGGCCAGAACTTTCTTGGTGTCTTGTATTCATCGAGCATCGTCTGAGCCATCTCAATGAGTGTTCTATTCTTGCGTTCCACAATGCCATTCTGCTGCAGCATGTACGAAGCTGAGAACTCATGAGTGATGCCCAATGTATCAAGATAAGTGTCGAGGCCAGCGTTCTTGAATTCAGTGCCATTGTCACTTCTGATGTGCTTGATCTTGACGCCATAGTTGTTCATGACTCGATTGGCGAAGCGTCTGAAGACATCCTGCACTTCAGTCTTGTAGAGGATTATGTGTACCCATGTATATCTTGAATAATCATCAACAATGACGAAGCCATATAGACAAGCAGTAGTAGTTAGAGTAGAGTAGTGAGTAGGGCCGAAGAGGTCCATGTGTAGCAGTTCGAAGGGTTGAGTCGTTGTCATGATTGTCTTTGAGGGATGCTTGGCCCTTGTCATCTTTCCAGCTTCGCAGGCACCGCATAAGTGATCCTTCTTGAACTTGATGCCCTCAATGCCTATGACGTGCTTCTTCTTTGCGAGAGTATGCAAGTTCCTCATGCCAGCATGCCCTAGCCTCCGATGCTAGAGCCAGCACTCTGAAGCTTTTGCAAGAAGACATACGACAAGCTGTGGTCCTGTGGAGAAATCTACCATGTACACATCATCTTTCCGATACCCTTCAAAGACTAGAGACTTGTCAGATTCCATTAGAACAAGGCAACAATATTTTCCAAATATTACAATCATGTTCAAATCGCAAAGCATTGAGACAGACATTAAGTTCAAGCCAAGGGATTCAACAAGCATCACTTTATCCATGTGCCGATCCTTTGAGTTTGCAACTCTACCTAGACCCAATACCTTGCTTTTACTAGTGTCAGCAAATGTGATGTGACTCTTCTCAGATGGACGTAAGGTTGAGTCCATGAGAAGACTTTGATCACCAGTCATATGATTAGTGCATCCACTATCGATAATCCATTCTGAAGCAGCTGGTGTCATACCCTACAGAACAGTTAGGGGGGATAGGCTTCACAAAGAGTATTATGAAGCATAAGCATTTGACGAGCAAGTGGATTATGAAAGCTTAGATCGAGGTTAGAACTGATAGGATGCATGTTAAGCGATTTAGAAATGAAATACATAATAAGATCATTTGGGCATTTTATCTTGTGCCCCACAAGATGTTTTAGGTCGCTAGCAATAGCTTCAGACGCATTTGATTTTCGGCTGGAGACCTTTCCCTGCAAAAGAGAGTTAAGCTTTCTTAGCCACCCACATCTTCAGGGGTGGCTTCGAAGCAATGAGTCTAAGTGCAGCATCTGAGAACTTTGGCTTTGAAGCCCTAGCAAATAGTCTTGTAGGTGGTGAATAATACTCATAAGAATAAGCAGAGTAGTTCTGGGTCTTATGAACATGGTGGTTTGATGAAACACGCTCATATTCATAGGCCTGAGTATGGTTTCCCTACAAAACATTTGTGTTAGTGTGACTCAGGTGAGTCCTCTGTCTGTATGAAGCCTTTGGACCATATGAAGCCTGTGGTCCGGGGTTTGTCTTCTTCCATTGTGGTGTCATGACGACATTCACAGGAAGATTATCCAGACACCTTTTGGGCACCCAGACTTTCTTCATTGGTGGCCCATTCCTGCAGTTAGTACCAATATACCTGGCAAACACTTCACCATTCTGATTCTTAAACAGTTTATAGTTTGCATAAAAGGATTCATCAATGACAATAGAGTTAGCACAAGTGAAGCCAGATAAGGTGGATGGATCCACTGAAGGTCCCTTTGCAGCAACCCATGTGGTCTTGGGGTACTGCTCAGGCTTCCAGTAGTTGCCATCAACATTCATTTTCCTCTCGAACCCAACACCCTCTTTCCTAGGGTTTCGGTCCAGAATCTGCTTTTTGAGGACATCGCACAGTGTCTGGTGCCCTTTGAGACTTTTGTCCATCCTTGTTTCAAGCAATGTCTTCAAACTAGCATTTTCATCAGCAATAGCAGTGGCATCCCCAACAGAGGGGTTAGTTACCACATCAGCAGTTGAAGACATTGCAACAGTAGCAGCAGTAGAACATTCAGCAACAGAAGTAGCGTTATCACGCTCAAGGCATTTTAGACATGGTGGTTCAAATCCTTCCTGAGCGGGACTGATCTGTTGAGCGCGAAGTGACTTGTTTTCCTTTTGAAGATCTTCATGAATTGCTCTCAATTTCTCAAGTTCTTGCTTCCTTTGAAGATAATCATAGGAAAGCTTTTCATGAGTTGTTGAGAGCGTTTCATGATGACTTTCAAGTTCCTCATACTTAACATGAAGATTTTTTATGTCTTCAATTAAGGACTAAGATCGAGTCATTTCCGCGTCCAACAGGTCATCGCTTTTGTCTAACAGTTTTTGAATATGTTCCATAGCTTTCTGTTGTTCAGTTGCAATTTTAGCAAGTGTTTTGTAGCTGGGTTTGGAATCACAATCAGAGTCATCTTCACTGGATGTTTGATAGTGAGCATTGCGTGAGTTTACCTTGGCACCACGTGCCATGAAGTAGTAGGTTGGAGAGGATGGCTCAGGTTCGGGAGACATTGTTTTAAGTGACTCCTTGAAGTCGAGGAACCAGGGATCCTGACATGTCCGATGACCTTCATAAACATCACAAATCTGATCCCATATAAGCTTTGCATTGCAGAGATGCATGATGCGCCTGAACTCATCTGTGGACAGAGAGGAGCATATAATGTCCTTCGCCTTGACATCCAGCAGAGTGAACTTCTGAATGTCTTCGGCATCCACCATCTTGCATAAGTCGGTGAGGCCAATCTCCATGACCGTCCAAAGCTCACTGTCCATTGCAAGGAGTCGCTTCCTCATCATAGTCTTCCATTTGGGATAATCAGTGCCATAGAAGACAGGGAACACAATGGAGACTTTGATTATCCCTGCAATCGACATAGCTAAAACTCCAGGTGGTTAAATCGAATCACATAGAACAAGGGAGTACCTTGCTCTGATACCAATTGAAAGTGCTAGTTATCGACTAGAGGGGGGGGGGTGAATAGGCGATTTTTATGTAAGTCTTCAAAACATGGAAGTTTCGAAGACAAACGATAGAAATGAACCTATAAACATGCAGCGGAAGGTAGACTACACTGGGCAAGCCATAGTCAAGTATTCAATGAAGTGAAAGCACGAAGACTAATAGCAGCTAGGCAGTAAGGATCAAGATGGAAGATAGTATGAAGCCAATCAGAACAAACAGTCACATAGTGAAGACAAATAGATAATGCAAACATGCAATGACTTCACAAGGACCAACTGTAAATAAGGAGATGGGAAGGATAGAACCAGTTGCTTAGTGTAGAAGACAATGATTTGTAGGACTAGTTCTAGTTGCTGTGAAAACTGTACGTCTGATTAGGGAGGCTGAGATTTAACTCAGAAGACCGTGTCTTCACCTTATTCCCCATGAGCTAAGGACACCGAGTCCTCGCCCAATCACTCACGTAAGTCTTCAAGGTAGACTTCCAAACCTTCACAGACTTCATTCACTGGCGATCCACAATGACTCTTGGACGCTCAGAACGCGACGCCTAACCGGCTGGAGGATTCACAGTCCTCAAGTGTAACAAGTCTGTAGATCACACAGACAGGAATACTTCAGTGATGCCTAACACTCTTTGGCTCTGGGTGTTTAGGGCTTTGTCCTCGCAAGGATTTCTCTCTCAAAGGCTTCGAGGTGGGTTGCTCTCAAACGACAAAATCCGTGCACTAACTCTGAGCAGCCGCCAATTTATGGTGTAGGGGGTGGGCTATTTATAGCCACTAGGCAACCCGACCTGATTTGTCCAACGGTCAGATTTCAAACACACGCGGCAACTTTACTTGGGCTACAAGTAAAGCTGACTCATCCAGCTCTGGATAAGATTTGCTCTCATTGTCTTCACTCGAAGACATAGTATTTTGGTTAAGCATCACTTCAGTCACTCTAACTTTATTCATTGGGACCCCACTTAAAAGTATGGTGGTTCCTATGACTCAACAAAGAAGAAAAGGAAACAACGAAACAACTAAGTCTTCGCGCTCCATAGTATTCGCGCGATGTCTTCTCTTGTCATAGTCTTCAATGTGAATATCTTCACATACCACCTTTGTCTTCAATGTCTTCATACATTTTTAGGGGTCATCTCCGGTAGGTAAACCGAATCAATGAGGGACTACTACCTGTGTTATCCTGCAATTCTCACAAACACATTAGTCCCTCAACCAGGTTTGTCGTCAATACTCCAAAACCAACTAGGGGTGGCACTAGATGCACTTACATGGGGCACGTTCTTGGCTCCTGAACCTACCTGTGGGATCGATCTCCTTCTGGGGTGAGATGCGCGAGCGTTTCATCGCCAACTTCCAGGGCACTCGCGACCGCCTGCCTGCCGCGGGTGAGCTACGACGCATCAAGCAGCAACCAGGGGAGACGCTGCAGAAGTACATGCAGCGCTTCAACAACGTTCATTTCAAGATCCCCAAGGTGTCGGACGAGGCCATCATCTCCGCATTCACTGATGGTGTATGTGACGTCAAGATGAAGGAAGAGCTCGCCATAAATGAGGACCTGTGCACGGCTCTAGAGATGTTCAACACGGAAACCAAGTACTCGAGAGCTGAGGAAGGACGCCTCTCCCTCCTCGAGCACCCAGAGACCGACCCAGAGGACAAGAAGGCCAAGGCCAAGGACGTGGAGCGCAAGGGGGAGGCTGTGCTCGCGGCTGAGCCTGAGATGAAGCGCGGTTGTGATCACCCAGAGTCATCCAAGAGCAGTCGCCCATTCTGCGTCTTCCAGAATGTCCACAGCCACAACACCAACTGTCAGGAGCTCAGGGCCATCCGCGACGGGCGCCTCGGTCGTCACCCCGAGCACAGCGACCAGGGTTACGGCCGCGGAGGAGGCCGAGGCGGAGGATGCTAGGACGACCGCAGCCCTCGCCAGGAGTGGCGCGATCAACCTCGTGAGGAATGCTGGCAGGGCCAGCCTCACGAGGGTGCCTGGAGAGACCATCCTCGTGAGGATCGTCCTCAGGGCAATGCTGGCCTCCCTTCGCTGCCACTAGCGCCAAGAAAAAATGACGACCACCACCAGAATGAGGGGGCTGGGGGCTTCCAGGAACCTCGTGCCATAGCCTTCATCTTGGGCGGCGCCCAGGCCCCAGCCTCTCATTGCATCTTCAAGCAGTTTGCCCGCGAGGTGAATGCGGCCCTTCCCAAGCTTGAGGCTATGCATCCGCTCAGGTGGTCCCAGTGCACCACCACCTTCAGCTCGTCCGACCAGCTCAAGTGCGTGGCAACTGCCGGCGCCCTCCCGATACTCTGCTCACTTGTCATCAGCAACATCCTCGTCACCAAAACCCTCATCGATGGTGGTGCGGGGCTCAACGTTCTGTCTATCAAAACATTCGACCGACTCCTGGTGCCCTATGACCAGCTGCAACCCGCCAAACCCTTCTCAGGAGTGACCGACGGCTCCACCACCCCGATAGGGTAGATCCGCCTCCTTGTCACCTTCCGCCAGCGCGACAACTACCGCACAGAGCTCATCGACTTCGATGTCGCCCACATTCGTCTTCCATACAACGCCATCCTTGGGTACCCGGCCCTGGCCAAGTTCATGGCAGTGACTCATCATGGCTAGAATGTCCTCAAGATGCCAGGAAGCCGCGACGTCATCTCGGTCGCTTGCGAGGAGAAGGACATTGTGTGCTCCCTCAAGCGTGCCTACCAAGCTGCGACTGTCGAGAACCCCGACGACGAAGGCACCATCTACCCTCCCGAGGCTCGAATCCCCAAGAAGAAGAAGCAGCAGCTCCACCAGGAACCTCAGGGGAGCGGGGTGTCCGGCGGCGCTACCTCAAGACCTGCGCCCACGGATGGTGCGCCTCCCTCCCTTGCATAGGAAGGCGCGCCCGGTGCCCCCCTCAGGCTAGGCTCAGGGGCTCTCTTCTAGAGGGCCTCTGACTTAGCCAATGTCACAAGGGAGGCGCTCGGGCACCATGTGGAGGCGTGCTTCAGCACGCGTTTCCACCAGGAGGGCACAAGGCATGGGACGACAAGTGCTCATGAGTTCATCACCAAGGCAACCGAGGAGCTTCAGGAGGCAGGAGCCATGCGTGGCGACCGACGCCTGCGACCAAGCGCGGCTCCTTGCCCTGACGAGGACAGCAAGCTGCGCATCTGTGTTAATATCCCAGGACTCAACAGGGTCGCCTCTCAGTGGCTCTATTGGCCGTCTCGTGTCGGCCGGTGCGAGCGCCCCCCTCACACCTACGTTCGCATGCCCTTGGGCTTGCCGAACACGGCTATTGCATCTCAGCACTACATGCGGAGCATCGTGGCGGCTCAGGAGGCCAGGCACTAGGCGGTCCTGGCGGAGATGGCGAGGGTTCTTCACGAGCCCCCTGAGCCTCCAGAGCCCCCCGAGGTTCAGGACCCAGGTGGCTCGTGAGGAGTGACTTCTTTAGAACACGTCTTCAGCTACTTCAGCACCTCTTTAGGAATGGTGCCAGGTGACATTTTCCGGTTTATTCAGTTAGGGGCGCCCCTCGGGCTGCTTTATCCCCAGGTCGCGTGGGTCTGTCCCTGCGACATGTATCGTTCTTGCATCTTCTAGTCGTTCAGCTGGGAGCGCCCCTCGGGCTGCATCATCCCCAGGCCGCGTGAGTCTGTCCTTGTGGCATGTATTGTTCTTCGCATCTATTAGAGATGGTTTACCTCTTTTCATGAGATTATTTATGTTATCACCCGCTTGCCTGTAATTTATCGCCCTTCGTGGCCCCCCGCGTGGCTGACCAGCCTCTTGCTCATTCCGCAACGGGGGCTACACATGTTGGCACGGGCTTGTGCTCGGGTCCGTCCCTGCAACGCTAACAAACCTGAGAGATCGAGCTCTGGCCATGGCCAGCCCCGCGCATGCCACCTCACCAGATCCTTAGTGCCTTCATCTTCTTGCGGAAAGATCAGTGGCAGGACAGCAGGCGTGAGTAGTGCTCTCTTCTTGGACTAACCCATAGGAATCCCTGGAGCTTGGCTACAGGCGGCCCCGCCGACCGTACCTTTTTCATGCGATTCGCTTGCACGTTAAAGGGGGGCTCCTGAGCACCGCACCTCAGGAGCTCCTACTGACTCTCCAGCCCTCACCCCTGGACTTGACCACAGCATCGCGACCTGGCATACCAGCGGCGGCTGAGCCTCGCTCGAGGGTCGGGACCTGAGGATGTAGAGCACTCAGATGAGCGAGGGAAGGGTAGGCCGGTGTGAGCCCTAGCTGAAAGCATCACCACTAAGGCCCAACCAGGCGCTAAGCAAAGGAATCACCGCAGGCCCGTAAACATAAGTGACCTATACATATAAGTGTGAACCCGCCGTTCGGAATTTCGACTCTCGCAATATCGCTCAGGTAACGCCACTTTCCTTTCGGCCTCCAGGAAGTGGCTTGCATGCCAAAGGGGACCTCTTGAGCATCATGCCTCAGGAGCTCTCACCAGACCTCGGGCCGCTCACCTCCTGCCTTGACCACGACATCGCAACCTGGCATAACAGCGACGACTGAAGCCTGCCTGGGGACCGGGACCTATCGGCGTAGAGCGCAAAGCTACTGCGAGAACGAAAAGGGGAATGATGCCGAAGCTAGATACACGGCCACAACTTTATACTAAGAATGATAAACTTCGAAGCAAAAGCATTGCAAGTTTTTTACACACCCACATGGGGTTTGTCTCGATTCCTCGTAGGGAACAAAAGAAGGAAGCTCCAAGGGACCCCGACTGCTGGGCATCACTGACGACACCAAGCGGACGCCGCTACCGCGCTCCGGGCACGGTAAGAGCTCGGTCGCACGTAGCTATTGTCACTGGACTCTGGGGACTCGCTGGGCTCGGGAGAGTCGCTGGATTCCCAGGAGTCGCCGCTCCTGCTGGAGGGGCTGTCGGCGAGGCCGGGGGCGGGATCAATGCTCACGGCCGCGTCACGCGGGCTGCTTCCTCCAGGGCAACACTCGAGACGTCGGCCTTCCTGATCAAAGACCTTGAAGAACAGTGTGGAGGCGCTGTCGTACTCAAAGTGGATGGCGAGGGCCCCATCCACACGGCAGGTGCGGGAGACCTCGCCCCATCCTCGGGTCATGAACATGCCGCCCGAGGGGACTTCCTCGACCTCCGCTCCCGTGGCCAGGCTGCAGCACCTGGCGTGCTGCAGCCACAACTCGAGCGGCCCCCTCGGCGGCATCTCCTCAGCGAAGAACTGCAGGAACCGGATCCAAGTGCGTGGTGGCATTGCCACCCATATCATGAACTTACGCGAGAAGTCCTCGGTGTGGGTTCGTGGGCCGACCGGCTGCACAGCCCCAGCCTGGTCACCGTGGCCGTGGCTCGCGTGGCGCTGGGCACTGCCGCCCTCTCCGGAGTCCTGCCCATGGGCGTACAGAGGGAGCGTTAAGCCAGGCGGTGGCCGCTCATACCAGGGCCGCGTTGATACGTCTCCAACGTATCTATAATTTTTGATTGCTCCATGCTATATTATCTACTGTTTTGGACATTATTGGGCTTTATTATCCACGTTTATATTATTTTTGGGACTAACCTATTAACCGGAGGCCCAGCCCAGAATTGCTATTTTTTTTGCCTATTTTAGGGTTTCGAAGAAAAGGAATACCAAACGGAGTCCAAACGGAATGAAACCTTCGGGAACGTGATTTTCTCAATGAGCAAGACCCGGGAGACTTGTACCCTACGTCAAGAAAGAAAAGAGGAGGCCACGAGGTAGGGGGGCGCGCCTGCCTACCCCAGGCGCGCACTACAAAAAATACACTTCCGTGATGATACGTGTTTGTCACAGTAGGTCGCGTTTTTTGTCATGCATGTACATCCATGACGATTTTATGACAGAATCAAGATAGTCATACCTGTGCTGTCGTAGAAGTGTTCCATGACATTACCAAAATTATCATCATGGAAGTGTCCACTTCCATGACGATAAATCGCGCGTCACAGAAGTGCTTTCGTCAAGGGTGACCGACACGTGGCATCCACCACAACGGAACACCGTTAAGCTATCGGGTCGGATTTTGGATCAGATAACCCGTTAACAGCCCTGACCAATGGGAAATTTCCACGTGTAAAATTCTGATTGGCCGAAGGGAACACCTGTCAGCACATCAGTGGGCCAGATGTCGCCCATCCATTGGAGGAGACATGCCTATGATACGTCGACATGTGGCTGGGCCCAACAAAGGCCCATATAGGTTAAAAAGGCCGGCCCAGTCAAAGGCCCGTAGAACTTAATCAGGTACTAGTGGGCCAACCCAATAACGACCTGCTTAATAAAGGCCCATTTACGGCCTGAAGCCAGATCTGGCCCGTTAATTGTTCGCCCAATATTTGGGCCCATTTACGGCCCGAAGCCAGATCTGGCCCGTTAATTGTTCGCCCAATATTTGGGCCCATTTGCGGCCCGAAGCCAGATCTGGCCCGCTAATTGTTCGCCCAATATTTGGGCCCAACTACAGCCCAGTGACTTTTGGCCTGTTAGAGGCCTGATGTAGACATGGACCCATTTCAGCCCGGTATGACTTTCGGCCTGGGAATGGCCCGTGCTGCCCATGGGCCATATATGGTCCGACGGGACATCGGGCCCACTAACGGCCCGTGCTAAAGGTGGCAACAGTTAATCCCAACGTGACTTTGGGCCTGTTAAAGGCCTGTCGCGTAATTTGGCCCATTGATGCCTGTGCTAAGCTTTCGGCCTCTTAAAGGCCCATGATATCAGTGGGCCACCTAAGGCCCGAGATATGTTTTGGCCTGGTAACGACCCGTGAGCTAACTGGGCCCAAAACGGCCTGGTCTACATTTTGGCCTACTGAAGGCCCGTCGACGACTAGTGAAAATTGAGGCCCAACATGTATTTTGGCCTGCTAAAGGCCCGTGGTTTCATCTCGGCCATAACAGGCCAGTACAATATTCAGCCTGTTAATGGCCCAACGCTACCTGGGCCAAACTAAGTGCTGGGTCGACAAAAGGCCCAACTAAAATATAGGCCGGTGTAAGTTTGGGCCGGGCGCAATGTGCGAAGGCCCCAATCATTCGGGCCCAAGAAAGACGCAGGCCGGCCCAATTGTGGCCCGCTAAAAACCTGGCCCGTTAGGGTCGAATGTTTCGGTCCGGTCGACTACATCTGATTTTTTTTTCAGATAGCGAATGATGGCAGTAACTAGTAGGAATTAAGAACAAACCTACTCTATACAATAAAGAAATTACGGCATAGTAACTAAGAATAAACCTACACTATACAATAAAGGATTTAAAGTATATTACATCCACTGGGCATCGAAGTTCGCCACCAGTGATCATAAAGCGCAACGAAGAAGCAGATTACAAAAACTGGGCACCATTGTAGCGTAACAAAATAATACTGAACCGAGACCACTTCCAAGACAATTCAAGAAAGGTTAGCCTTGCGGGGGAACTGCTGCGCAAGCTGCTGAGCAAGGCTGTGAGACCGGCCTAGCATGTCGGTCATAGCTTCAAGGTGTAGCTATTTAGCGATGAGGTTCTCATTGGTGTTCTTCGCAATCTTTCTTAGAGATAGGACTTCAAGTCGAAGTTGAGTTGCAGAATGCCTTTCTGCTAGAACTTGGGACTGAAGAAGTCGAACTGATTCAAACAATGAATTCTGTGAGCTTGTCTGACTGTTAGTCTCAAGTAACTTGAACACTGCATCAAGACAAGACTTTGGGGTTGTCTCGCTATCTTCAAGATGTTTTTCCTCCTTTGCTGCAATATATGTTGGGTTTTTCTCACAGCCTTCAGCACACTTGTGCATGCCATCAGGCATATCACCCTGGAACAAAGCAGAGCGATGACAGGTTTTGCACGTGTATAAACAAAGATGATAAATGTTCTGTCAATTCTATCCAATTTCAAATCAGAAAATAAAGAGTAAGTTCAAAATATCAATAGCATAATTTGGCATTGTTCATAATGCGGGGAGCTTCACCACACTACTGGATTACCATGTCAACATAACAAGCATAGATGAAGGGCAAAGAAAATCATTGTATCTATTTTGGATAATGTGCATGGCATGTTGTTCATATCATCAGCCACATTAGTAAGATAAAACAGGAGATGACAAGGTGCAAACGTGGGCTACTTCACCACACACTGGTTTATAGATCCACAAAAACAAGCATACATATAGGGAGTATTAAGTAATGTGCATGGTATGAATAAGGAATTTGGTTTTAGAAGTAAAACTTAGAACTTACGGTTCTTACGAACATGCATTTTGGTAGAAACAACAAACTAAACGGCAGTAAATGATAGGGAGTATGAGCAAATTAAATAGCAGTTGAGGATAAAGGCTTTAGAAGGACTGACTTACATTAACAGTTAACACCGGGTTTATAATGCCCTTCTCCATGTCAAGGGAAGGATAACTCAAGAATTTCAGCACATAATCTTCTTCATAAGCATTGCCTGTACTCTACATTTTGTAGAGAGTAATTATAGATATGATAATACTGGAAGGGATAGAGGATAATGAAGATAAAATGCAGATTGATGCTACATAATCAACTACCAATCCCTGGAAGTACAAGTGTTACAGGACAAAATGTACTGACAAGAGAAATGGGCTACACTTCTGCACTGGCATTGTCTGTGTATTCTACTTGTTGGTAAGATTAAATATAGATCTGATCTTTTTTAGTAAATGGTGGGCGAGGGAGATAAGACGCAGAATGCTACAAAATGAACCACTCCCTCTTCCCATAATACAAGAGTGTTTTGAACACTGGTGTACCGTACAAAACGTTCTTATATTATGGGACGGAGGGAGTAGCTGTTAATGTAAGTCCAGTGATAGACCATGTTCAGTCCTTACAAGAGGACTGCAGAGCTAAACCTCTTCAAAAGCATTGGGTTGATTCTAAATTTATGTAAGAGTCCATACGGATCTTATAATGCCCACCAAATGGACGATTACGAGGCTAACATGTGCAGTGATGCTACATAATCAAACAGCTATGAAAGTAAGTATTGTCATACATGGCAAGAGGTACTCACAAGAGCAATGCAGTGTGCAGTATAGTTGTGAGATTCTGTGGTCCCTTGAGAATGAATGTTCTTCTGCTAACAGTTTTCGTACAAGTGAGACATTAAGGCAAATGCAGAAATGTAGTTCAAATTGTGATGTGATATCATAGACAGTACCTTATGCTACAGCCAAGACCAATGTGTAACAAGATTATTCCAATCACCATCGGATAAATGTAGCACCAGAGACTTTACAGAAATTTTGTTCAGAGGCTTGCCATCGAAGTGCGCTTGCCTCAGGTAGGAACGATACTTCATCAACGAGTGCTTGAAAAGCGCAACCAACCCTTGCTCGTCATCACAATCCAGTTTGCTCCTCGCCTATTTAAAAGAATGAAATCTTGTGTCTTCCGTCAGCAGAAACATATGCAGTAATGACCATGAATAACATTAGTACATTACTTACGCGTAAGTTGCGGAGGAAGACTGGAAATTGTTCTGTGTCTGCGGTATAATCTTTCCATGAAGGAAAGATGCGCACAAAGTTCCTGACAACAACATAAGCTTCGTCTTCCAAACTGGGAAGAAATGGAACAGGGGTCCTATTTGCTGCAATTGGGGCTCTGTCTGGTTCGAAAAGGGATTTGGCAACTGGATTTGGTGTACTCTTTGCTGGAATGGGGGTTTTGAGTCATACAGCTGGTGCTATGTCAACTGGCATAATCATACTGTTTGCTGTAGTTGGGGTCTGCTGAGTTGGGGCATCAGAAATGACCAGTGTAGTAGGGCTAGAGTCTGCTAGAGTTGGGGTATTTTTTGGGTCAGGTGATATTGCAACTACACCTAATGGGCAATTTGATTTATCAGGTGCCACTACCTTTTCCAAATACTTTGCTTGTGCTTCTCCACGATCAGCAATCGCCCTCTTCCTTTTGAACGTCTAATACACAAGAACAACATTTGAATGGATAAATATGGTATGATGACAGATGGAATATGTACTGAAAATGGATAGGTAGGGCGTATTCACATACACAATGTGTAAACTAAGCTAATGGTAGTTCAACAAAGTAGAAGCAATGCAAAGCATCAGTTGCAAGATATGTGCGAGCAATGTAACCTTGGAAAGTTAGAGCAAGTACCTTGATGGGTGAATAAGATAGGGCATCTCCCTCTGACTCCTCCACTAGGGAGCTACATTGACTTAGGTCTCCCTCTAGCTCAGAATCACTGTTAGGATCATATTCTGAGCATAAATTTGTAGGTGGAGAGCGTTTGCATCGCATTGCATCCAGACTTGATTTCAGTCCCTTAATGCCAAGTTTGGCAGCCATGGCATTGTTCTGCTTTATTCTTTTCATGCGCGTAAGCTCATAATCATTATGATGCTTTTCAGAATCTGAGATTCATGAAAACATAAAAAGTAGTCAGATTATCTATGGAATGCATCACGGATTCAACTCGGAGAGTGTCTCCCTATAAACCCCTGCATATGCAAAGTTCACCTCCCCAACCGTGCTGACCAGACCACACACAAAAATACAAACCCCTTATGTTTATAACAGGCAGACACACATTTCAAAACTGAAGTAGGAACATTAGAATCATATGAAATTCACATTTGAACAAATAAACTAAGCAATTATGAGTGGCGTAATGTTTAGCTTCAAGGGTGGAGTGTTGGTAGTGTGATACAAAGCAAGTAGGCAGATTGTATTCCATGTAAAAGATCGAAACCTATGTAAAAGCTGGAAATGACACTTTCTTTCTATACAATGCAGTGTTCGTTACCCACACATGATGGAAGAGATCACATAGAGAAATACTATTCACTCATGTCTACGGTTCCAGTATTTAGAAACAGGGTGGTCCACCCTAAAAGAATATTGACAACAAATATGACAAGGCAAGCATAGATATAGTTAATCAATCATTTACTTGTGAGCTTACTAGGACAAGTATGCAGAATTGTAACTGTAGTAAGAGACCGTCCAAAATCTGAATGAAGAAGTTTGTCTAGCACTTATTGTTTGCAACTAATCGACGTGAATAATTGGATATTATATTGAATGAGTAAGAAAGACAAGTAAAATTGTCAACAAACCTGGCTTGTAGTAGTAATCTGGGTCAATGTCACTATGACCAACAATCCAAAATGACTAGTTTTTGTTCCGAGGGCCGGAATTTTGAAAACCCTGTGCACTTTAGAGGTACTAAAGATTACCAAAATACATCTGAACCATTAAGTGTAGGTAGCACTGAGCACACAACAAACCCTAATGACGGTCCTGCCTAATGAGTAATGAATCAATTAGAAAATGGGTGATGAGGAGTGGCTGCTGAGTGTTGAGGACGTATCTCAGGATAAACCGGGTTGGCTTGGTGGGTGCTGCATGCCTGAGCCCTAAACGGACTGGGAAGGTAGGCACGGCGGCGCGCCCGGGCAGCGGTGACGCTATTGGGCGAGCGGCTCCTGGCCTCCTGTTAGTCCCATGTCTCCTCCTAGAGTCATGCTGTCCGGGGACGGCAAGTCGCCGGCGAGGCAGGAGGCTGGGGGCGAGTAGAGATCAGAAGCGCGCATCAGAACAGAGGGGAATCGGGGCCTGGGACAACCCAAAATCCCAGGGTGGGCCGGCCCACCATGGGCACCCTGTAGAGATACACACCCGAGCGACGAACATGCATTTTTGAAACTAATTTAGGAACATTTAGGTGACCAATTAAATAACTCTGTTTTAATAATATCAGATTCGTATTTGAACAACTAAGCTTGTTTAGCTTGATGGGTGGAGCAGTGTTATTATGACATGAAGCACGTATTCTGATTGTATAGTGATCATAAAAGGGGGAAACTCTAAGCATATTTTTTTAGCAAAAGAGGGGTTCCCCTCCGATTTCTATTAAAGAAACCACCACGGAACCAACATGATCAATTAAACACTAAACATGATCAATTAAATCGTATTATGGCTGTGCCATGGCAGATTTGAAGCTGCAAACCGGAGAAATGATATTTAGCATCCATTGTTTGCTTCGAACTAAGAACTAAATTCTAAGAGCTGAAAAGAAAAGTAGAGTAACCAAGTTAAGATCTATTTTCTGGTTGAGATCAAAAAGTTGAGGAGATATTAAGTACCACCTCTCTTACGGTGCCGTGTAGGCATCGGGGGTGCGATGGCTGTCGGTGGCGTTGAAGCAGATCTGCGACGGTAGACGGGTGCATCGGGGGATAAGTCCTGTTGCGGTGGAAGAGAAGGTCGTGTGAGCGGCCCCGGCAAAGAGGACGACGACACCGATGAAGCGGGAGGACGCGATGCAAGGCTATTGGTCCATCGCCGTGGATGAGAAACATCCATATCTAGAAGTGGACGACACGGTCTTGGTAGGTGCTCCGACATGGTGGAGGACGGTGGCGATGGATGTGGTGGAGGATGGTGGCGATGGATGGGGTGGCGGACGGAGGCTGGTGTGGGGATGGGGTGTTCTAGCGCGGACGGTGTATGAATGGGAAAATGGAGGGAGAGGTACGGGGAACCATGTTTTTGGGACGCGCCTGTCTGAAATATGGCAAAGTTACGAACTTAGCCCCCATTTAAAATTTGGACGTCTCATCGGTTGGGGATAGGACGGTAATCTCGCATCTCGCCAATATTTACCCAGAGCGATTTCGGGCGAGGAGAGGGTGGTTGGCGCCCATGGTGTATGAACGGGGCTGACAGGTAGGGCGGTTGTGTCACGTCTGAGTGAAGTTACAAACCCGCCCCTATTGAAAATATTTGCTTACATCGATTTCGGCCGAGTCGAGTTTGTTTTGCCGCCCACCGTGTATGAATGGGGAATGGAGGGATAAACAGAGGTCTTTCGGACGAGCTTGAATCAAATGAGTTTTGCCGCCCATGTTTGACGCCCACTGTGTTGGAATGGGCTCAGAGGCGGTCGTGTCACGTCTAATTGAAGTTACTAACCTACCCCTATTTAGAGGAGTGGAAATCGGGCCGATGGATTGTCTGTGTAATGGGTAGACAGTAATTTCCATCTCCCAAACACTTGGCTTCGGGCAGCCGACGTGGGAGTGGACATTTTGCTGCTTCTTTCGAATTTTGGGACAATAAGCATCCACGTTTACCCTGGCAACTAAATTCGAATCCATTTTGTATTCCTATATGAATGTTTATAAATCATTCTATGTGTTTTTATATATCTTCAAAAGGACGACAAAGATGAATTCCACTGTCATATATGAATATGGTTTACAAATGCCCATACTCAAATTCAGAAACTAGAATCTAGTTTAAGGTGAATTCGAATATTTGGAACACTTCATGTCCAACTCAAATGTCACACACAGCATAATGTGTACTCCCATTTAGATATGTACACAAGCGATGTATCAAGATTCAAATACCGAGTCAATCAACCAAGAATGTACAGAACTAACAGACATATAAACACTTATAGAGTATATGGATCAATAATATCAACTAACATACATAAGCCAGGCCGCTGTACTTTTTTGGCTACAACAACATCCTTTTTTAGCCAGCATCTTGGCCCTTTCCGATGCGTGCCACTTATGGTCCATCTATACTACTACTATTGCTGAATGCACATTCAGCCCGATTGACATATTTGTAGGTCTGGCACAGCAATCCAAATGAAATGTCTTTGAGTCTTATCAATTAATACAGACTTATGCTCAAATAAAATTACAAACCAAAAAAACAATTATTACATGATCTCTAAAGCAAATGGTTTGATTGATTACATGAACAGACAACACAAAGGTTATTCAACTATGGAAAGAACATTTCACCTATGATTTACCAAGTAGGAATTTAATTTCCTTTTTTCCTTCAGGACCTTAACAATCTGGTCAGTCTCAGCTTGCTTCGTTTTGAAATCCACCAAATATTTAATGGTTGTCTTGAGTACTACTTGTGATTGTGTTGTTTGCTTCCTCAACATGTCAACTTCATCTCTAAGTGCAGAAGCAGAATCTCTTTCTACCACTAGTTTAGCCTGTAGAGCATCAGCAGTTGGCAATTCATAATGCATGATCGGGCCGGTGCCACTGCTGTGGGATGATGCAACGTCCATGGGGACCTCGCTCTTTGATCTTGGGCTAACCTGTTTTGCCATTAAAGTTCCGATTGGATTCAGAAAAGTTGAAGTTAGCAAAACATCTCAACTGGGAGTTATAACAACAAACCAGTTAAACAAACAAGAGTTTCAATTGGATGCTGAAAAGTAGTTATTAACATCATTGTAACCCGCTGTTGCAGCAGCAAAGCAGTTAAACAAACAAGTAGATATTTAAGTTAAGGCAAACAGGTAATTCTTAACAGTAAGTATCAAACACATAGATAGGCGTAGTCTACAATATGATTAACAGGCTATGCCATTATGTAATCAGTAGCAAACTAAATTAAGCCAAGCAACATAATTCAACAATTTTGCAATAAGTGGCTAACTAAAATTCCGAGAAGCAGGTAACTGAACTTACGCTAGTTCTTTGTACAGGCACACTGCAACTTCTTTTTCGCTTACAAGGTTGTACAAAGGAGTCCATGGCATCAATTGCTTGGATATGCAGTCCCAATACTTCTTTCTTCCCACACTGCATGGGTAAGTCGAATGGTTAATCTGGTAAGATGGTGCGTCCTTGATATGTTATATGAGGACGTGTAGTCAGACTAGTTGTAGCCAAACACATCACACTGGCTTTTACTGTATATTTCATGCGATTACTTTTGGCATATCGAGATCTAAGCAATCTACAATAGGATGAAAAGACTGGCATCCTTCACATTATTGGCGAACTCAGTTCATAGAAACAAGCAATTCAACCATTCTGTGGGTAAATCAAAAGCGCCACGGGAATATTTTTCACTATCCAATCATACACGCAAAAAGGGGCGACGCCACCATAGGGGGTGGTATGGGCGGTCGCCTCAGGTGGCTGTAAAGTGTGCACCTAGTTTGAGTCGTCCAGGTTGGCCCATGCTAGTTTTGTTCGTCCCAACGCACAAGCAGGCATTGTAACAAATGAAGAAAAATGTTTCAATTTGGATGGACCAATAACATAAGTGCAAGGCAGGCCCTATAGCAGGCTCGCAGCCCAAACGAGCGCCTCCCATATCGATCGACAGCAGGAAAAATCCCAATTCATTCGCTCCAGCCTCCAGTCTGGTTCGCTCCTAACCTAGCCGCCGCTGGACAGACCAACACAACACTTCCTCGCGCCCTTGTTGGAGGGCGGTCGCCGGGTTTCAAGCGAATGGAAGGACAAGAAGATGAAGATCCAACCCTGGGTGTAGCCTGCGTGCGAGGCAGCGGCGACAGCATGGGCATGGCATCGAGCTTGCGCAAACAGACAGTCGCAGCTTGCAAGAGTAGCATGCGCAACGAGCAGGTACATCACATCCCTGATTATATCTAATTCAACTCTTCAATTTCTGGCCAATAGTTAAACCTGACGGTGTTGTAAAACTGCTTGTATGTAGGGAATCTATGAGAAAATGAAACCAATTTCTACTTATTTTATAACTCCCCCAATCAATACTGAACTGACTAAATCTGATGTATCTAATCAAGTTTCCGGTGCAAACATACAATCTCATGTTGTTCTTGAGCCTGAAGTGTCTAATGAACAGACTGCTAATGAAGGATTTGATGCAAACATTTTACATGCTCCTAGTGATGAACATATAGTGTCTAATGAGGGATCTAATGCAAGCATTTTTCAAGCTCATTGAACTTTTTAGTGTCTAATGATGATCTACTATGTTGAGAGAGACAGAGATTTGCAGGCATTGATGACAAGCAAATTATAGTGCATTTTCATAGCTTGAGGAAACGTCGAGGCCATCTACCAAAAAGTCCCCGTATCATGAAAACATAGCATAAATACTTTTCTAATCTGTTGTTTGAAACTATTGGCATACTTGTGCAGGATAATATATTGATATGCATTTTGCGCACTGGTTATACGTGCAATTACACTTCAATATTTTCAGCCAGAGAACGAATAATTCAAGAAGGTACAGACCATGTTTGTAGTCCTTGTACACCATGTTGCATTTTGTGTTTTTTGGTGCTTGCATCATTTAGTGTTTATAATCTGAACTACTTTGGATCATTAGCTGGTTTTCAAAGTGCATGTAGCTTCACATTTCTCAAGTTATGTTGATTTCTGGAGTGCAAGTGCCTTCGTATTTTTTAAGTTAAATGTTCACCCCTGGTAACTTGAATTCGTGGATCAGCCACTGCACACAAATCATACACAAATGCCAGTATGAATTAAATGAAATGCAGGGACTTACGCTAGCTCGTTGTATAGGCTCACTGCAGCTCTGCTTGCGCTTGGGATGTTCCATGTACAAGTCCATGTTACCACTTGCTTGGATGTGCATGCCTTGTGCTCCTTGCATCCACCTCTACATTTTTGACACGGCGAATGGTTGATCAAATAAGAGGAATCGACCTTGATGTTGTACCGGAGGACAGATACTTACAAGGTTATACGGGTGTGCAGGATGTGTACCAGATCCCGTAGCGCCGTCATGCTTCGCTAAAAAATGGATTTGCTTGTTTTAGATGATATCTCCAGAAGAAATAAGAGTTAAAGTCAGAGTTGCATAGGCGTGTAAGCTAAGAGAGCAGTGAAAGGATATCCAAACACCGTCGAAACAATGCACAAGGGAGTGATGTGTGGATACCTAGTTCGGGCCGACGTTTGGGCATGCTCGCCTAGCTAGAGTGCGGGTCACTTCAGAGCCGTTGAGGGTGATGCGCTGGCGTTGGCTGGCCGCACACGGATGCAGATCTTGAGTGGCAGCGGAGCGCTACGATGCGGTGGACAAGACCATTGGTGAAGCCCCAACGGCCTTGGGGGGCAGAGGTGCGATGATGTGCTCGGTGAAGTAGCCCTGGTGAGCTGGGAGACAGCGTCAGTGAAGCGCACCTGATGCGGTGGAACTCGGTGTCTGTGAGGCACGTCAGTTGCGGCGGCCGACATTGTCGGTGGACCACCCGGTGAGGTGGACGAGGGCGTAGATGAGGTAGCTCCGGTGCGGTGGTGAAGCGCGACCATCGTCTTCATCGTCGTCCGGCACAGAGGTGGGGAACGGTGGGGAAAGAGACGAGACGAGGGGCGATTCGAGGGTTGGCGGCGAATTAGGGATTTGAGCAATCTGGGCGCGGAAGGGGACGGTGGAGAAGAGAGATTTTGCAGGGCTGGAATTGGGGCCGCCAGATATTTCAATCCTAAACGTGGAAGCGCGAACTT
>NC_041390.1:176395044-176411459 GCF_002162155.2 Triticum dicoccoides
TTAAGGCACCAAAGCAGCGTCCACCCCGACACGACCCTGGTCTGTCTGGTGCGCCTACATTTGAGAATGCAAGCGAATCTTCTTTCATTTGCAAACGAATCTATATGTATTACCATGCCCGTGTTTTCCTTGCAATAATTAGTCATTCGAAACGAGATACTCCATCCATTCACTTTTGTAAGTCGTTTCAGACAACTTAAAATGAACTGTTTTGCATATTGTCTGAAATTTCTTCAAGGTCTTATAAAAGTGACCAGAGGGAGTACTATAAATTAATTAATGAGGAGTTATTTGAAAAAAATCGAAACGGTACCCACGCTAACGTGGATTAGAGTGTGTGTCACATAATTAGTTATTTGAATTAGAGTGTGTGTCACGTAGTTAGTTATTTGAATTAGAGTGTGTGTCACGTAGCGATCTCCAATTCTAACGTGGATTTCGCATTTCACTGTATCCACGCTACTTTTTTAATACAAATTCATATGTATATGATGAACACCATGGTAGTGAGAAAACTTTTGGATGGATTCAAACATATGACCTACAAAATAGCACAACAAACTGAGTCAATGTCAACTTTTCGAAACTTAGTATGGCACGAATTCGAAATAATTACCCGTCCTCGGTTCAAATCTTACAATGTACACTGAATTGAAACATCGATATTAAGTCCCATACTATGTACATTCAAATGTTGTTTTTAGCCCCACCCCCACACAAACGCTACATGCTTCCTGTATCGGTCAATCTTCCTCTCCTAACCACCTTAGGAAGCTATCGGTTTCCAACACACGTTCATTCTTTCTCTCCATGTTTCAATCTCTAAGTCTCTCAACTACACAACCCATTTTTCTACTCTGTTACCAAATGTATTTACCTCACACACCCGCCATTGTACCCCATGCCGAGCTCTCTCTCTCCCCCCTCTCCCTCTCACCCTCTCGCGCTAAATACATGCATTGCCTATCTAGCCCCCCAACCTCTCATGCGCACGCACGCACGTTGTATATCTAGGTCACTCCCTCGAGACTGTCTCACTCTTTCTTCCGCACGGCGGGCCACACTCGCTCAATCCCGCTCTCTTTATCTAAGTCTCGTTTAACCTCGTTTTCTTTCACACACAAATGATATATCGCCCTGTTCGGGCCTCGATCAACACACTCTATACTCTCTCACGCAGATTGTCTATCTAGGTCAGTCCATCCAAGCCGCCGCCACTCTTTCGACCTCATGGTGGGCCACGCTCACTCAATCTCTCTCTCTCTCTCTCCGTATGTCTCGATTGACCTCACTCTTTCTCGGACAAAAACGATACATTCCCATGTTTGAGCCCAATTCGACCTATTCACATTGTATACTCTCTCACGCACATCGTCTATCTAGGTCACTCTCTCCAACCCGTCTCACTCTTTCGATCGCATGGCGACCCTATGTGATCGGTTGACCTTGCTTCCTCCCACGCACAAAATATATCTACACGTCTATGACTGGATCATCTCTCAAGCTCTATCTTACAGCCCTCACCCTTGCCAAAAAGCTCAATCGGACAATATCTCTCCAGAGCACATATATTTGTTCAATGAATGTCGGACCACACTCACTTTGTCTCTCTATCTATATGTCTCTCAATTGACCTTGCTTTCTCACACCGTATCTTCCACGCGTTGAAGCTACTACCTCTCCATCCCTCGCAAAGCCAGAGCTATTTACATTGCGAGGGGCACTCCAACCTTGGATTAATTTGTGTAGGCATTTGTTCCGGTCAGTTTAGATTATATTTTCATAGCATTCGGCCCACAACTACTCCAAACACCGTTGCAACCCACGCAACTCCCCTAGTTGATTTCCCTCTGGCTCGGTCATCGCTCTCTCGCACGTCCTTTCTCGCCTTCAATGTCGCACCATGGTATTATTGAAAAAACTATGTTGTCCTCTTTAATTATTATAAATAAGCTACAAAACTACACACCGATAGTCCACTTGGAATGGAACAAATTTCGACCCACAAATTAAAGTGCTACAAACTACACACCGACGGGCCCACATGTCATGAAACAAATTTGGACCGATATACAAATTAAAAAATAAAGGGCGAGGATCGAACATGTGACCGGGCCTTCAAGCCACATGTCAATAGGCAACATACGTAGAATAGCAATGTTTGTTGTACCCCCTTTGTTCACATAATGTTTTTATATTACCATAGCCTAATTAATGGATAACATGTAATATTATTTTTAGTACTGTTCGCCTTCACTTACTGGTGGGTTCCATGTGTGCTCTCTCTTTCCTCCCCTTCCGCGTTTAGACGCACGTGCAAACATGAAGAACTCGCGGGCGATGTTGCCGTTGACCATATCTGGACACGTTCACAAGTCACGGCACCAGTTTCACGTACTAGCAACACTAGTCAGTGTGTACGTGCAATGCACGTTAATTTGGAAGTATATTAAGTGCATGCGGATATTAACTACTAGGATATTATTTGCGTGTTGTCATGTGATTAGCACTATTTTTGGCATGAAATTAACTGCACGCTGAACGTGTTGAGCGCTCGACATTGAAGCAGTCTAGGTCGTTGGATGACAAGGAATACATGTGGCTTGATGACGTTTTATATTTAATTTGATACGGCTCTAGCAGAACATTCAATCGATCAAACCATACATTTCGTTCAGTCTGACTCCGACTTTAAATTATACGACGATCGATATAAAATAAACAAAAATGATAAACGTTTGGATTTTAAGCATGGCAATCCGAATGTTTTTCATGGCAAATTTAGATTACGCGGCGGCGGCGTCTCGCGGTGGGAAGCGGCTCCTCTGCCGTGCTCTGTGTGTCGTCGGGCCACTGACTGATGGCGACGGCGGCGTCTTGCGCTGTTGTTAGCGTACTCCTGGACGTTGGCCTAGCTTCAAGGAAGGCCAAAATGTTCTAGTCTTCGGAGCGAGTCAACTAGCAGGAGGAGGCGACCGTCGTTGGTGCAAGGAAGCGGTCGACGACGACCATCCATGCCGCTAGGGGGGCACTGGCACCCGCGCGGGGACATGCTCTGTCAACGGCGCGGCGGGGACATTCATGTGCATGGGCACCGACACGGGCGCGCATGTCAGGGCACGCGCAGGCGCATGCGCTGGCAGGTGCACAGGCACCAGCACGGGCATGCGCGTCAGTGCACGCGCAGGTGCATGCGCTGGCAGGTGCACGGGGATGGGCGCTGGCGCAGTCGAGGTGAAGGGAGCCGGAACGGGAGCGGGGACAGGCGTGGCGTCTTCCCGCAAGGCCAGTTCAAGCTTGTCCCAAAGCACCTTATGTTCTTGAGACTCCGGCTGGGTGTCTTCCTCAGGAAACTGGAACACTAAGGGCAGACCATCGTGATGCGGCATGGCGTACATTTAGGTCAGGCTAGTTGGAGGTAGATGACAGGAGAATCGGAGAGGAAGAGAGAGGATTGTAGCGATACCAGGTAGTGCAGAGTTGATTTTAAACTGCGGCGCCGGCGACATTAAAAGTGGGAGCAGTTGGGACGACGGTGGGCGGCGGAGCCTGGTCAAAGGGCTTGCCTCCCGGTGAGCCTGCACAGCGGTCTGCTCACACGCCCCCTGACAGCCGGCACAGCGGTCTGCTCGCACGCCTCCCGTTGACTCACACGCTTGCTCGGACGGCACCTGCCAATGAGAAGCGGGGACTCGTGGTGGCACGTAAACGCTCACGGTTTCAATAGTGAAAGCATTCGCCTTAACGTGACAGGTCTTTGTTCCAAAATACCTTGGCTCTTCATTTGTGCAACTTGTCATAAGCAGCTTGTCTCAAATTGAAGAAAAAACGTACGAAGTAATATTTGTGCCATATCACGTGACCATGCTTAGTTTCAAGAATTTATGCTCACTTTTGGATTTTCTGAAATTTAAGATCCAGGATTTGAAACAATATCATAACCTGCATCATTCAATAAATTTTCAAGCCGTACATCTGTCCTGTTGTATTTCTTAAGAAAGGATTTGGTCAAACATTTTGCTTAGTTAGACTTCAGACAAGTTATATATTCAGAGTAAAAGGATAATCCCTCCGTACTAGTGCATTGACTGATATATTCACTCAAGTACTAGGCACGAACAAACGGGCTCAATTCTGTGCTCATCCTGGTTTAGTAGTAGTACTAGGCAGTGCAGTTGACGGGTGACCTTGACGAGCGGCGACCGAGGGAATTGAACCATGCTCGGCACGGTAGGTAACGTTGTCTAGTTACTAAAGCATCCCTCTGTTGTTCATCGGTAGTCATTATGGACCGGGGACATGAGGGGAATTTCCTAGGGCTGGAATTCTGGCCGCCAGATATTTCGACTTGAAACGCTGAGGCTCGACTGGTTGGGGTTGCCTAATGTGCGTACCACGCACGCCACTGAAGGACACGAGCCCGGTTTTTTTAGGATCAACACGAGCCAAGGTCTGGCTGGTACGCCGTTGGGTCCAACCATTCGAGAGTATGAAAGGAACCTTTTAAATTGCCGAACGAATCTATGTGTATTACAATACCCGTATTTTGCTTGCAAATACTAATCTCAACGTGGTAATTGATTTATGACGAGTTGTTGAATTAGAGTGAGTTTGTGATATAGTGATCTGAACATGGATTTCACATTTCATGGTATCCCTAGTAAGTTTTCCAATGCAAATTCAAATTTAAAAGATGAACAATATGGAGGTGAGAAAACTTTGTATGTATCAAGCATATGACCACACACACACACGAACACAACAACAATCCAATAAGTATAGTGCATCTATTTTTCCAAACCATGCATGTATGACACGAATTCAAAAATACTCCTTCTATTCCTAAATATTAGTCTTTTAGAGAGTTCAACAAGTGACTACATACGAAGCAAAATGAGTGAATCTAGACTCTAAAATATGTCTATATACATCCGTATGTGCCAGTCCATTTGAAGCCTCTAAAAAGACTAATATTTAGGAACGAAGGGAGTAAAATGTAAGACATCCATGGTCCTCAGTTCAATATTTAAAATGAACATGAAACTGAAGCATGAATATTAAGCCTAGTACTACAGTACATGCAAATGTTGTGTTTAGGCGGAGGTATGATTGTCGGGGGTCAACCCCTCGACCTTAGATAAAATTGTGGAGCTCTGTTTAGGGTTGTTTAGATTATATTTGTCCCCACCCTCCCAACCACCGATTGGTTGTGCACCCCCACCCCTCCTCCCTAGGAGAATACCATGTGCCCCCATACCTTAGATGCTATATGCCGATACGAGTTGCTTGGAGCTTGTAGATCTGAGATATAGTAGCTCACATGATGTGTCTTAATATTTTTGCAGGAAACCTTGACGAGTTTGAGAATTGCACACAATTTGTACAAAAACTACTTAGATGCCCTTTGATCCCATATCCAACGACCTCGAAGCTCATATCACCGTAGCATCAAAGATGAAGGAGGACATCATATTCTCCTGTATGTAAGAATATCATGTGCTACCACACCTTAGATGCTTTGGTGATACAAGCTCTTCGAAGGCGTTGAATTTGTGACCCAACACCTCCTCAGTGGTTCGAATGGTTTTTTGCAGAAAAGCCCCAAAAGAGTTCGGCCACTACTTACAAGCACAAAGACTGCTCAGATGCCATTGGATCTCAAATCAAACGACCTCCAAGCTCGTATCACCGTAGCATCCAAGCTGCGATAGCACCTTATGTTTTCTCGCACGGGAGAGTATGAGGTGCTCCCGCACCGTAGATTCTATGGTGATACGAGTTCACTGAGATCTAACGGCCCATAGTAGGAGGTTTGAATTTTTTTGCAATATACAGCTGATAGAGTTTGGGAAATGCGCAGAAAGTACAAGTACTATGCATGTGCCATCTGATCACTAATCATATGACCTAGATGCTCATATCACCGTAGCGGGTAATTAAGCTACAGGGAGCACCTAATATGAGCACCGGGGAACCATTGGATCGAAGATGCAGTGGCACACACGAGGCCTGAATGTTTTATTTAAAAAAAAACCTTTGGAGACTTTGGAAATTGTGCATAATTACAAAGACTACTCCCAAGCCATTGGATCTCACTTCCAACGGTGTAAAAACTCGTATCACCATAGTATCTAAGCTGCGGGGTTGGATGTGATATTCTATGCCGCTGTCATTTTTGTTCGTAAACTTGCAAAATACGTGTAACTCGTGCCATTACTTGTCTAACCGCGCAAAGTTTTTGTTCAAAAAAACCATCCTACACTGAAATATCGGAACAACACACGAGGGTCCCACTTGTCATTAATCAAATTTGGACCTAAAACCAAAAAATCTGAAAGATGAGATCCGAACTGGCAACCTGGACTACAAAGCGTAAGTCGATAGCCTAAAAAAATGAACGATTGTTGGCTTTGTCCCATAACTTGATTTTATACAGTACTTGCGTTGAGTAGAGTAGAGGGAGTGCCTCATCAACACGTGCATGACCATTGTCTCACTTACTGGTGGGTCCCAGGTCTGCGATCTCAATCTCTCTTCTCTCCATCGTCTAACCTTTGCACGGGCACACACGAAGAGCGGTGCTAGCTTGCCATGGTGTTATTACAACTAAAAAAAGCTTGGAAACTAGAAGAATCGCCTAGAACAAGAGACGTTGTGGCTGGTCGAGATGGAGCTAACCACATCTATCCTCCGTGCCACGTTTGCATGATGAAGCTGTGTGGCTAGTGGGGTGTTTTCGACCGAATGGCTGGGTCCCAAGGTCGAACCATAGGTACTACGTCTGATACAGTATATTTTTACACGCACATTTTTCCTCCGTGCCGAGACGTGGCACACCCTACCGCGCGGTTTCGGGGTCCTCCCGGGTGGTGCACGCATATATTCTTCCTGACGTGGGACGCCCTACCGCACGTTTTCTGGGTCCTCCTCGGTCGTAGCACCGAAGCAAGTAAATGAGTCATCAAATCACGAAAGACCACCTTTCCCGCCGAGTACATCAGTGAAGCACGGTGGCTAGCTAGTTGGGCTAGTTCGACTGATTAGCTAGGCCGCCACCACATTTTTTCACCCCTTTTTTATCTACTTGCCGACAGGTAAATTTAAATATCCACCACAGCGTTGCTCTGGTGTTTGGGTGCGGCAGGATTTTTAATTTTTTGATTGACGGGAGCAGGCGCGGCAGGATTTTTAATTTTTTGATTGACGGGAGCAGGCGCGGCAGCAATTAGTCATGATGACTCCGCCTGTAAAAACCCATTGCTCCCTGATGTGAGAAGTCGTCGACTGGTGTTTTACCGTGGTGAAAACCAAAAGATTCCCTGCTCCCTCCGCCTTCCCGTAGATTGCATTGCCTTTCAGCCGTTTTACCCCCTTTGCTTCCTCTCCCCATTGCTTCTACCTGGTGCCATGGCGGCGCAGCAGATCACGGAGTCCGAGGTGAGGCTCCTGACATAGGAGCTCCATGCCAAGGATGCGGAGCTCAGGGCCAAGGACGTGGAGCTCCGTGAGCTCAAGGAGGAGAGGAGTGCCATGCTCCTCTATTATGTGCGGGAGTTCACGGAGCTTCAAAAGCGGCAGACGTCCACCACAAAGATGCTCGAGGCGTCGGCGACGTTGCTGCAGAAAGCGGGAGATATGATAGGCCGTCAGGGGAGCCGGCTAGAGCGCGAGCGGGCCGGTCGTGACGAGGTCCAGGATCGCCTCAGCCACTTGGTGAACCATGTTGCCACGCACGTGTTGCGGCTGCGCGATGCCTACCGTTGTGCCAGCACGACGATGCCGGCCGTCGGGCTAAACCCGTTCGACCACCCGGTCGACTTCAACGAGCTGCGACTTCCTGACCTGGTCTCCTTCTTCACCTATATCTCCGAGGAGTTGAGCCCCCGCGCGATGGTGGGGGCTTAGCTGGACAAGGAGGGGTTGCGAGCAGCCATCGCCGTTGCCGGGCGAATCCTTTCAGGGCTCCGTCACCGGAATCCATTCGTGCCATTGGATGCCGTCTTTGACGAGCTGGCTCCCGTCGACCAGGAGCGGGCTCTGCGGGCGGTTGCACCCTGCATCACCAACATCGTGCGCCTCGAGAAGCAGAGGGATTTCGGTGGTGTTTAGGCGCCCTCTGCATGGGCATGCCCATTTCTCAGCGCAACATGACCGTTGGATCAAACTCAGACGGTGCAGATCAGTCACTGTAGCACAAAGCGTGTGGGTGTGTTTGGTTGCATTCTCATCTCAATATAGTTGTTTCCTCTTCGTGTATTTTTGTCAACCTACTAGTGTGGACTCATGCACCCTTCATGCACTCTGCCAAACACCCAAAAGTGGGTCGAGAAGGGAACTTTTGCTCCCATCCCGTGCACCCTTCATACACCCTGCCTAAGACAATTCGTGCTTCATATGGTTCATGTTTCATGGACTACTGTAGCACCGTACTCTCCGTGCGCTGTGGACCTAGTTCTATTAACATTGATCTCACCGTTCATTCTCGATCGGACAGTCGAAAAAGTGGTACTATGTTACATATAGGAGTAGTTGACATGCGCACAACATCATTTGTTATCGTCATATCTTACTACACTAGCAACAAGATTGTGTAGTACTGATGTATGAACCACTGCACATGCCTAGTAGTAGGAGCACTGTGTATGTTCAAGTGGCTGCCGTGTTTCGCACTCCTCCATTGTAAGAGTGGAAACGCTTGCTGTAATCATTTTTTTCTTCAGAAAAACAGTGGACACGCTCTACCGTGTGGATCCTCCTCTAGCCATGCAGTAAATTACTCACTTTCGCCGATGTGTGGGACAGCCAGCACCTGGGTCCACCAGCCATGCACTAAATTACTCCGTAGTAGAGTGACGGTAGACTACCTCGATCGAACCGCCGTAGTAATGCCCAATGAGCCGTCAAATCACAAAACCCCCTCCTTTCTAGCAGTAAGTTGGATGGACGAAGCAACCATCATTTCACTCTTCTCTCTCAGCTTCCTCTCTTGAAGAAAACCCCCACTCGCTTAGCTTCTCCCTCATCTTGTTCCTCCTTTCACTCTTCTCTCTCAGCTTCCTCTCTTGGATGGACGCCGGAGCACCAGCCGACGTGATGCCTATGGCTCTGGCCAAAACCGTCGAGGCTCATGGTACGAAGAAGCGCAAGCACCCCACCGAGACTACCGCAGACAAGCTCAAAGCCATCGCCCTGTCCAAGCCCCCCTCTCCGGGATCCCTCATTAAGCAAGTCCAGGTAATGTCTCTTGTTGACGATCTTTTTCTCGATATTGATCGTGTTTTTTCATTTAACACGCAGTACTAGTACTGGTAGTACAACTTTATGGGTGATCTTGCATGTGATTTTAGTGTGCCAAATGACGGTTCTAAATTCCTATTTTGACCAAAACATGTGAGAGGTTGACACTGATTTCTTATAGACTACTTTAAACTACTCCCTCTGTCCCAAATTTCTTGTCTTAGATTTGTCTAGATAAAGATGTATCTAATACTAAAATGTGACTTGATACATCCGTATCTAGACAAATCTAAGACAAGAATTTTGGGACGGAGGGAGTACTTTATGAACATCAATGCTACCTTTTAAGAGGGTATATTTGCCTCAGTAACTTGTGTTATGGATATTGCATGTAATCCCTCTGCTCTCATGCCTTTGAAGACATGTTCTAGTGTCTTTGTTCACTCATTTATGTGCGTATATGTAGTCATATATGGAGTATAATATCGAAAATCATCTTATATTTCTAAACGGAGGTTGTAATAAAATATGGTTTCTATTTGAATTAGAACCAGGTCCTCGGTGCAGATGAAGTTCTCAAAGTCACGCCGTGTGAACTGGAAGACCTGATGATGAGTTCTACTGCTGAACTATCCAGCTGCCGTGTCCTTGTCGCCACGTGTCCTGAACTAGTGTTTTCCTATAGCATTGTTGTCAGGCGTGTTCTCGAGGCTGTACTTGACCACAACAATTTCCTGGCTGTGCCTTCGATTACGAATGGTGTGGTTCTTGTAAAGCTTCCCAACAAATCTGATGCGGCCCATCTTCATCATCATGTTTATGAGTGGAAAGACCACTCTGTTAGGTTCTCCAAGGTTGACAAGATGGTGATGGTGCATGTAGACATCTCACACGAAGTCCATGGCCTAGTCAGTTATGCGGGGTTCATCCTGTAGGTCGGTGGCAAGAAATAGTCTGCAGAGTTTAGTTAGTGCAACTTTGCTTGTCTGTAGTAAGTACTATTGTTCAGTACATGATTTGTGTTTGTGAACCCTGTATTGTTTATTAGTACTGCCGCTTTTGGTGTGTGGTCAGTCCTGAGAACGGTCTATGTTAATGTCTGTCCACTCAATTCAGTCTGTATATTTTGAAGTATCCAGATCATATTTTTTGTGAGGACGGTTTATCAATTATGGTTACACTCCAATATCTGTATGCATTGCAGGGTTTATCGCACCCACCAGGATTTCCAGTCCCATGGATGTTCGGTCCATACTATTTGTCACGACCTTTGGACTGTCCTGCTTGTGGGAGTAGGAGGGGCCCCTGCATGCCACGCGTAGTTGGACGATCAATCTTCTGTTTAGTACTTCAACATAGTGATTTCCTAGTAAGGATTCAGTCATGTCACATCAGGTAAATCTTATTGATTTACTGTCTAAATCTTATTGATTTAACTGTTTGGTTTGCTCTACGATGGCTATTTTTGCAGGTTTCACTTCTTATGTCGTGTTAGTAATGAAGGCACTGTCCATCACTTATATTACTTGGAAAAATTGGACCAGTCTGTTGTCTGAGTACAAGCTGAATCCCTATGATGAGCTGCAGTTTGGTTTAACAAAAACGCCACAATTAGTCCTAGTCGCGTCTAAAAGAAATGAAGAAAAAAACTGGATCGCGGTCACGGAACCTAGTCAAGTTAGAAAGCTGATCATAGCAGACCAGACACGATCGCCGCTGTCTCGCACAGATCAAGCACCGACAGTTGCTCTAGCACTGGCAGCGGCAGCAGCTCAATCTGATCCAGCTGAGGATTGGGCACCGACCGCATTAGTGGATCAGTCTGATCTACTGGAGGATCGGGCATTGACACCGGCACCTGCTCCAACACCGGCACCAGCTCTACAAGGAGCACCATCTCCGGCAGCAGCAGCGGCTTCGGCACCTGCACCAACGCTTGCACTTGCATCTGCTCCGGCCCATGCAGTTGCACCGGCAACAGACTGGGCTGCAGTTCGCACTTCATATACCAAAGTCCTTACAAAAACCGACATGTCCACCTTCTTGGTAAGCATTGGCCACCCAAGTGCTTCGTTCTTTTTTCTTTCCATGTTGTTTCACATGATTCACTGTGTTGATCTAACTGTTTGGGTATGTCTTCTTGTTTGCAAACAGAGAATTCCTAGAGAAACGAGGGAGTCGTTCAACAATTCGGGCGACCGTGGCCAAGTTTCTCTTACCATGCGTAGCCTTGGTGTGAATGAACCTGCTCAATATACCATAAGTACAAAGGATGGTCGCATGATGATTGATGCTAAAGGATGGTCAAGGTTCAAATCTAAATCATATCTTGCGGTAGGGGATGATGTCAAAATCGAACTTTCTCGGCGAGGAGAGCAGGTCCAAATCAACTTTGAAATTCTTCAGTAGCAGCACGCAACTGCCGAACTGATCTATCCTTCGAGAGAATTTGATGTAATAATATGGCATGGTGAAACAAGTGTCCTGTGTGTATAAGTAGTACGCCAGTATTATTTATCACATGGTATATCGTTGATAGAATTGCAACTCTGATTGTTGGTTAGGAACTATCGTTCTATTTTATTCCAACAGCTGTCGTGCTTTATTCAATTTTGTGTATTCGCCTTGCGACAACATCTAAAACCAGCGCCGTACCGATCGCTTGCAATATGAAAAGCGCTGAGGTTGAACACATGGCCCCCCAAACATGCAGGGTCGGCCTGCGTCCCAAAGTCCAGAACCGTGAGCCTATCTGAGTATTATATTCTCAGCTGAACCCCCATAAAAAAAGCTGAACCCCCATAATGCCTGTGCGTTGTAGAGGGAGTATATTTCCCGGCAAGGTGAGCCTGTGATATAAAAGATTTGTATATTTCTTTACAGAGGGAGTATCTCTCTGTCAAAAAATATATTTATGCGTAACTAGTTACTCCTGTCTTTCTACTTCCTTTCGCTGATATGTGGGGCAACCGGCAACGGGGTCCACGTGCCATATGCACAAATTAGAGTGCACAACTTCACGGTAGACACACCCCGGTCGTAGCGCCGCAGTAATGCCTAGTGAGCCGTCAAATCACAACCCCCCTTTCCAGCTTTAGCAGTAAGCTGGACGGACGAAGAGGCAATATTTCACTGGGCCTAAATCCCCTTCTCCCTCGTCTGCTTGTTCAGAGAAAACCCCCTCTCGGCGATTGCATTGGGTTTTCTCATGGAGAACCAGGTACGAATTCTTCATCCATCCCCGATAAATCCAAGTCCCTTGGTCGCAGGTAATTCTAGGATGGCAGCCGCCGCCGTTGATGCATTCTTCTTCCTACTGAATCTAGTGTGTTTCATTTGCAGTGCCCAAAGTGCAAGTACCCTACAGGTTTCTGCGCCCTCGGCGAGACGCCACACTTGTTCCTTCTCATCCTAACACAGCATTTTGAAACACGCATAGTATGTTCCTAGAATCCTCTTTTCTATCCGGGAGGGTGGGTTTTTTTTGAACATGCTGTGTTCTCATATTATTTTTCCTGCAGTGTATTATTTGCTCTACCAGAACACATGTACTCAAGATGCTCGGCCTTGCCATAACTGAATACACTAGTTTAATGGTCACAGTGAAGACAAGCCATGGATATAACTTCCGAGTTGGGTTCATGAACCAAGAAGATTGCTGCTTTTTTTATGGCCGAACTTGGATAAACTTACTCAAGTGTTACAGACTGAAAGTTGGCGCATGAATGTTGATGGAAATAGCAGAACCTGGTCTCATCTTCACTGCGATCTTCCACTCCAACGTCGTTCCAATTGTTCATCCATGTTAGTTTTGTATCTAGTTCTTGCTTGTTGCCTCGATTACTTCTTAATCCACCTATTCTGTCTAACTAATCACAATTTAACTTTAGAAGTAGCAACGAATCTCTCACGAAGATGCTACTTCTAACTAATATTCTCTTATAATTGGTGGCACGTGTAGGTTTTTTCAAAGTTAAGCAGTCTGCTCGTTTGTTACTCTGTAATAACTCGGCTGTTACTAATGGCACTGAAGTTGACTGGATTGACATCCACAAGTTCCTACACTTTATTGATCATCTTGAGGTCCTTGTGGGGCGCTTTTCAATGGTGGAAGGCCACGTGGGATATGTGTGCCACTGCTGCACTCGTTGAACAGGTCCAACTGTGTCGGGAAACTTATGGTACGAGCTATTTTCTGTTATATATGTTGTTCATAAACTATTGCTTATACACAGTTTTACAGCTGTGATCTTCTTGAAACAGGAACTGCCAAGTTCTATTGTTCCTATACAGATGCCTGACCATGGTCGGGTCAGACTTGCGCTTGGTCACAACATGATATTTATGTCGACCTACTCAATTCCCCTTGGAGGTGAAAAGATACTTATTCATGGGTGGTCTCAAATAATGAAGGCCCGTCCATCATGGAGAATAGGACAAAAGATTATGTTCATGCTTTTCCATGGCTCTAAAGCGAATATCCTGTTTATTGACCACGTTGCAAGATGAAGCCGCTTTCAAAAGGTTGTGGATGCGCGGGGTGGTGCCTGGGCCTTGTCCTAGGGCTTGGCGGCCTCACCCTTGGTTAACTGTAGGCAAAGTAGCACTGTTCGAGGCATGCTTTGTACGGTTGAACCTGTATAAGTACTCATACTGCTTTCAGCTTTGGTTGTTAAGTGCCCCTGCTGGTTTCAGTTAAGGTTGTTAAGTACTCCTGCTGCTTTTACAGTCTGTCATGTTTCTTCAGTCCTGTCTTCCTCCAGCCGCCAAAACCAAACCAGCGCCAGCGGGGCCGCCTGCTTCCGCCTCCCACGGCTGGCTGCACCTCAGCGCACGCATCGCCCTCCCACCGTCTCCAAAATTGTTAACACTGACGTCCTCCGCGCGCTTTGGTGCGCTCGCTGCGGCGCCGCCCTCTCGCGTTATCAACATGGTCAACAAACAACAGGAATTGGTAGAAGTACGTGGAGAGGATGACAGTAGGGGCCCACCACGTCAGCGTATGGAAAAATAAAATGCTTCCTCCTAGTGTTTTCCTGACATCTGGACCCACGACATTGTGAGCGTATATAGTCAATAGACAAGAGAACAACACAAGATCGGCTGACACCTGGGACGTAGCTACTCGAGCAGTATTTTTTGTTTGGTATTGTTGAGATGGAGTAGGGTTTGAACTGGGTTGTGGCCCGTCTAGCCCAGGCTTATATTTTATGTTCACCATGTGACCAGCCCAGCTATTTTTTCTTTGTGAAAATGAGCCCAGTTTATTTTTTTCTGAAGAATACCCAATCCAGGCCTACTTATTTTTCTACGCCCTGATGGGCTGCAACTCTTTCAAGACGCCTGCAAATCTTGAAAGTAATATGAAATGGGTTGTAAATATAAAAACAGATGACAAATTGGCAATTACTTTATAATTTCTGAATTTTTTCAAATTTTCAGATTCCTATTTCACTGGGCATTAACCTAATTTAAATATATCTTCAAAGTACTTTAAATATGGCTCGACATTTCGGTATTAAAAATAGTTTGGAACCTACAGAAATATGCGAAATTGGCCCTGGACAACCAAAAAAATGACTGCAATAAATTGCATAAGAAGTTGCCCTAAGCTATATATAAATTATTAAAAAAAGAGGGAGTGGCCTGACTTGTGGGCCTGTTTAGTTGACGCGTATGCAAGATTTTTTTAGTTATTATAAACGTCAACAAACGATTCTAGCAGACGTAACCATTGGATGTCAATCCAACGACGTTGTGTTTCTTCAATCTATGATCTTCTTGCTCCAGCCGCCAAAGCGGTGCCGGTGGGACCGCCTACTCCTGCCTCCCGTGGTCGGCTGTGCTGCCGCGCAGGCCTTAGCGCCCCCTACTACTCCCACCGCTGGCCAGGGCATCCCTCTACTCACCCACACCCCCTGTTATTCTGCAGCGACGGCAGCCTCACACCGCAGCCGAACCGGTGAACCCTCGTACTCCTCTCCGCGCGGGCTTCCGCTGCCGCGTCTTCCCCGGTTCCGCGTCGTCCCCTTCCTAGGCCTCGCCGTCGTCCACCGCCGTGGTGCTCTCGGCGCGGCGTGGTCAATGTGGTCAACAACCGACTTCCATCGGAAGAGTACTGTACGTGGAGAGGCTGACAGCTGGGTCCACGGCAGCCGCAAGGAAGTGCCTCCTTATTACGCGGAAAATAATTATTCATCCACCTGACAGCAGGGACCCACCGGACGGGCCACCAGTATTTCGCGAAAAAATGTTTCCCCCTGACTGCTGGGACCCATAGGACGGGCCACCGTATTTTGCAAAAAAAAAAAACGTTCCCCCGCTGTCAGCTCGGACCCACCGGAAGTGCGTCCTTATTACACACAAAAAAATGAATACCCCCTGCTACATGGGACCCACCTTGGTGGGAGGCTGACTTGTGGGCCTACTAAGTTGACAGGGACGGAGGCCTTTGTCAACTTTAGTCAATATATGAACGATTCTAGCTCCAGTGACCGTATGATGTCCATCCAACGGCCGTAGTGCTTCTTCAACCTTTGGTCTTCTTGCTCCAGCCGCCCAAAGCAGCACCGTTCGTGCCGCCTGCTCCTGCCACCCATGGCCTGCTGTGATGCCGTGGAGGCCTCACCGCCTCCTAGTACTCCCATCGCTGGCCAGGCCATCCCTCTACGCACCCACACCTCCTGTTATTCTGCGGCGACGGTAGCCTCACACCGCAGCCGAACGAGTGAACCCTCATACTCCTCTAAGCGTGGGCATCCACTGCCGCGTCTTCCCCGGCTCTGCGTCGTCCCCTTCCTAGGCCTCGCTGTCGTCCACCGCCCTAGTGCTCTCGGCGCGGCGTGGTCAACGTGGTCAAGGAATGGCTTCCATCGGACGTGGACTGTACGTGGAGAGGCTGACAGCTGGGTCCAAGGCCACAGCAAGGAAGTGCCTCCTTATTACACGCAAAATAATTATTCCTCCACCTGACAGCGGGGACCCACCGGACGGGCCACCGTATTTCGCGAAAAAAACGTTTCCCCCTGACTGCTGGGACCCACCAGCTACATCTTCGCACGCAAGGAAGTGCGTCCGAAAAAAACGATTCGCCCCCCTGACTGCTAGGACCCACCAGCTACATCTTCGCATGCAAGGAAGTGCGTCCGAAAAAAAAAATGATTCGCCCCCCTGACTGC
>NC_041390.1:176411733-176545548 GCF_002162155.2 Triticum dicoccoides
CACGCAAGGAAGTGCGTCCGAAAAAAACAAAACGATTCCCCCCTGACTGTTGGGACCCAGCAGCTACATCTTCGCACGCAAGGAAGTGCGTCCGAGCAAAAAAAAACGATTCGCCCCCTGACTGTTGGGACCCACCAGCTACATCTTTGCAGGCAATGAAGTGCCTGACAGTTGGGACCCACCTGGTCGAAGCGTACGTAGCATTGTCATTCTGCTCGCGAACGTGTACATACATATATACTGGTCGATGTAGAGGCGCGCATGTGTCATAGTAGAGGCACGTACATGTCGTAGTAGAGGTGCGCACGTAGCATGTATACGTACGTACAACGGCCAGGGTGCAAGAAAGAAAATATGGCCACATACGTACATACGGCCAGGGTCTCGAACGCCTACTCGCGCATACGTACGACCAGGGCTCGTCTACATGGCTGGGTCGGAACGGAGAAACAACGTCGTCGTCGTGTTCATGGGGAGGCAACGGAATGCGTCGTGTTCATGGGGAGGCAATGGAATGTGTCATGTTCATGGGGAGGCAACGGAATGCGTCGTGTTCATCGGGAGGCAACGGAATGCGTGGGAGCCAACCGGCTGGGTCGGAACGGAATGCATGATCATGTTCATCGGGAGGGCTTGGATGGAACATGCGATGGAAACGAGGCCTGGCATACCGTAAAATGGAGGAAACGGCCTTGTGTTCGTCCGGCCACCTTCGAAACGGGATCCTGTTCATCGGGAGGGGTCTAGCGTACCGCAAAACAGAGGAAATGGACCTCCTACGGTCGAAACGGGGGTCCTGTTGATCGGGAGGGGTGTGGCGTACCGCAAAACGGAGGAAACGGACCTCCTACGGTCGAAACGGGGGTCCTGTTGATCGGGAGGGGTGTGGCGTACTGCAAAACGGACGAAACGGACCTCCTGATGAAGCTATGTACCTAGGGTAGGGGCACGGACCCGTCCAAAGAGCCCTACCCAAGGACATCCCTAGAAGAAATCACCTATCAATCGACTTGAAGGTACCCCACTCGACAGGTTCAAGACACTCGACCAAGAAGCTACCACTCGACCATGAAGCTAATCACTCGACTGCCAGGAGACCTACAGTCACTCCGTAGGCAAACGGTCAGCTGTTAAGTAGTCTTCATGGTCATCATAGCACTTTATTAGAGGCGTTACCAGTAACGCCCAATCTTAAATGTACCTTAAACCCTGCATTACTGAGGGCAGGAGGGGCCCGGCGAACTCTATATAAGCCACCCCCCTCCTCAGTATGAAGGGTTCACACCCCTGTAATCCATACACGCATAATCCAGTCGACCGCCTCCGGGCTCCGAGACATAGGGCTATTACTTCCTCCGAGAAGGGTCTGAACTCGTAAACCTCGCATGTAACAACTTCCCAATAGCTAGGATCTAGCCTCTCCATACTCACCCCCCTACATCACTGTCAGAGTCGGAACCACGACAGTTGGCGCCCACCGTGGGGCCGGAATCTTAGCACTTAGTTGGAGAAGTTGCGATCTTTTCCGATCCCTTTGATCATGGTTTCTTGCGGAGTTTTGGTGGAGGGCCGCGAGATCCGTCTCGGCGCCCTCACCTTCATCGCCGATGACTCCGCCTGGCTTCAGGAGGCACCACTCGACATCGACGCGCTCCCCGTCCGCGGCGCGACGCACTTCCGCGCATGCATTCGTGGCGTCCTCTTGCGGCAACCGTCGACCCAGTATCGGTCGAACCTTGCCTCGTCTCCCCGCCCTGTCTCCCACCAGCGCAAGCGCTCCGGTCGGTCGAGACTTCAGCGGTGGGTGAGGCACGCCGTGGCCCGCCAGTCGGCAGCCACACAAGTTGCGGCAATCGAGCCCGTCGAGTCCCTCTATGGCCTGTTCGACTGGCTCCGTGGGGACCGCATCCGAGTGCGACAGCAGCGACCCAGCGGCTGAGGTTCTGGCAGTCGATGGAGCACACAGTCCCCCCGGTTTCCCTCGCGCTGACGGAGCTACGGGCGGAGGCGACCCGTCGCGTCCCCATGATGAGTATCTGCCCGAACCTCTCACGTCGTTACAGCGAGAGGAGCTTCGCCGCCGGAACATGGACGCACTCCACACTCCTATTGTCGGAGAAACCCCCGAGGCCTGGGCCTTGGAGGACGTGCGCCTTGCTAACCTGGCCGAGCGCACTCGACTGGAGAATCTCCAGCGAATACTCGACGAGCAAGCGCGCCAGCGGGCTCCCGAGTCCAGTCGATGTCCGCTAGCTCCTGAGTCCAGTCGGCGCCGGCTCTTCTCACCGCCTCAGGTATATCGAACCCCAGTTCAGAAGTTGGCCGCTGCAGCCCATATAGTAGAATCAATTCAGCCATCCCAGTCAGAGGCAGGCAGGGGCTTATTGCAGATCAGAGCATTGCTCCGGGCGGCAGGAAACCAGAATTCCGCCGTTTCTCAGTCACGGGAAAGGATCCACAGTCGATCCGTTGCAGCAGACACAGTCCAGTCGGCCCATAGCCCGAGATCGCCCCCGAGGCGTGAGGGACGTGATGACCGGCATGATCAGTACAGGAGGAATGAGCAGTATGATCATCGATTCGGTCAAGATGATCGACGTCGAGTGCCAACCCCTCCCCCGAGGAGCGGGTCATATGCGCCTCGACGACAAGATGACAGACGCCCTCACAGTGTTGGGCAGAGGATTCCAGTCGAACCCAGAGACCCATGCTTTGATGCGAGGTCTATCCTCGTTCAAGGTTTGGTCGACAGGAACAAGGCTCATTGAGAGGGCCACAACAGAGATGCGCCTGCCAGCAGCAGCAGAGTACGTGTTTCAGGGCCAGAGTGCTTCAGTCGAGCCATCAGGGCCGCAGTGATTCCTCCCAATTTTAGGCTGGCAACTGGAGTCAGCAAGTTCACCAGCGAGTCCAAGCCTGACACTTGGCTCGAAGATTACCGAGTGGCTGTACAGATTGGCGGTGGCAATGATGAAGTGGCCATGAAGCATTTGCCTCTTATGTTGGAGGGCTCAGCCAGAGCGTGGTTGAATCAGTTGGCACCTAGCAGCATTTACACCTGGGAGGACCTCTCCCGAGTGTTTGTTACGACCTTTGAAGGAACATGCAAACGACCTGCAGGCCTCACAGAGTTACGGTCTTGCATGCAGAAGCCGAATGAAACACTGAGGGATTACATCCAGAGGTGGATCACGCTGCACCACACAGTTGAGAACGTGCCAGACCATCAAGCAGTTTGCGCTTTCAAAGAGGGCGTTAAATACAGAGAGTTGAATCTGAAGTTTGGTCGAACTGGAGAGATGTCTCTGAATCGGATGATGGAGATCGCCACCAAGTACGCTAATGGTGAAGATGAAGACCGACTCCGAAGCGGCAAGCTCAAAGCAGTCGCCCAAGAAACTGGAGGAAACTCCACTCGGAAACAGAAGCGGAAGGCCGAGCCAGCTGCTCCCGGGGAGGCCTTGGCCGTTGCCCAGGGAAACTTCAAGGGGAAACCCAAGGGCACCTGGAAGCCCAAGAAGGTCAAAGATCAAGACGGGAATGATGTTTTGGACTTACCGTGTCACATCCACACCAAGAAAGACGAAGAGGGTAATTTTATTTACCCAAAGCATACCACTCGACAGTGCCGGCTCCTGATCTAGCATTTCTAGGGCAAGCAGCCCAAAGATAAGGAAAAAGAGCCAGACAGGATTGAAGACAAAGAAGACAGTGACGATGGATACCCCCAGATCAATTCCACCCTGATGATTTTTGCTGATGTTGAGAGCAAGAGTCGACTGAAAGTCATTAACCGTGAGGTGAATATGGTTGCCCCGGCAACACCCAATTACCTGAAGTGGTCGCAGACTGCCATCACATTCGACCAGTCGGATCACCCGACGCACATTGCCACCCCTGGGAGGCAAGCTTTGGTGGTCGACCCAGTTGTCGAAGGCACTCGACTGACCAAAGTATTGATGGACGGCGGCAGTGGCCTGAACATACTGTACTCTGAGACTTTGAAAGGGATGGGCATTCTGATGTCCAGACTTAGTACCAGCAACATGAGCTTCCATGGAGTCATTCCTGGGAAGAAAGCCGAGTCGCTCGGCCAGATTGCTCTTGATGTAGTTTTCGGTGATTCAAAGAATTACCGCAAGGAAAGGTTGATATTCGAAGTTGTGGACTTCCAGAGTGCCTATCATGCCATTTTGGGTAGGCCAGCTTACGCACGCTTCATGGCTCGACCATGTTACGTGTATCTCAAACTGAAGATGCCTGGCCCCAAAGGTGTGATCACTGTTACTGGCAGCCGAAAGAAAGCAGAAGAATGCTTTCAGAAAGGCTCAAAGATCGCTGACGCTCAGATGGCAGTAGTCGAGCTAAAAGAGTACCAAAAGACTGCCAATCCGAGTGAATTGCTGCGAGCCAAGAAGCCCGCCTCAGAATCAGCTTTTCAGTCGGCTGGTGAAACAAAGACAGTCCACATTCACCCGACCGACCCCGACGCTGCTCCGACTCACATCTCGACGACGCTCGACTCCAAATAGGAAGAAGCGCTCATCCAGCTCCTCCGTGAGAACTGGGATATCTTTGCATGGAAACCCTCTGACATGCCTGGAGTTCCCAGAGAGCTGGCTGAGCACCGTCTAGGAGTCGACCCAAAATTCAAGCCTGTGAAGGAACATCTTCGACGGTCCGCCGTCCAGAAGAAGCAAGCCATTGGCGAGGAAGTGGCTCGGCTCTTAGCAGCAGAGTTCATCCGAGAGATTTACCACTCCGGGCAGGGTGGTCCGGGAGGAAGATCCGCCTCGTGCAGGCCTCTTTCCTTTCCCCGCCGCCGCCACCTTCTTCGCGCGCTCCAAAGTAGTGGTCTTGCCCTTCACCACCGTCGCCGGCGAGGTCTCACACGGGCTAACGACGCTAGGGTACGACCGAAGGTCACGGGAGGGCTGGCGAAGGGAGAGAAGAAGAAGGAAGAAGAAGAGAAGCGCACGGCTTGGAAACCCCGAGCCGGCAACTTATAAGGGGCCGCTCCCGAGTGGCTGACTGGTAGGCCCAGGCAGTCCAGTCAAATCCCGCAGCAGACGCGCGCGCAGTACGTGGTGAAAAAGGCGATGCGAGGATCGAGGAGTTTTCGCTTTATCACTTCCGATTACTGCGGCTGCTCCCGTCCCGCGCGCTTCCCAAAATCCGAATCCCGTGAGATCCGCGGGCCGCAGAACCACTTGCCAAAAACAGAGTATCCCGCTCGCACCAACACTCGGCATGTCGCAAGCAAAGATATTCACTCGACGAAAGGCCTGGAATGGATCAAGGCGACTGAAAGAGGTTGATGACGTCATCCGTGACAACTGACCCTAAACGAGGCACTCATACAGCCGCAAAGAACCGGTCGGAAAGGATCCCCAACTCTTTCCCCACTCTAACCTCGATCCATTCGGGGGCTAATGATGAAGCTATGTACCTAGGGTAGGGGCACGGACCCGTCCAAAAGAGCCCTACCCAAGGAAATCCCTAGAAGAAATCACCTATCAATCGACTTGAAGGTACCCCACTCGACAGGTTCAAGACACTCGACCAAGAAGCTACCACTCGACCATGAAGCTAATCACTCGACTACCAGGAGACCTACAGTCACTCCGTAGGCAAACGGTCAGCTGTTAAGTAGTCTTCATGGTCATCATAGCACTTTATTAGAGGCGTTACCAGTAACGCCCAATCTTAAATGTACCTTAAACCCTGCATTACTGAGGGCAGGAGGGGGCCGGCGAACTCTATATAAGCCACCCCCCTCCTCAGTATGAAGGGTTCGCACCCCTGTAATCCATACACACATAATCCAATCGACCGCCTCCGGGCTCCGAGACGTAGGGCTATTACTTCCTCCGAGAAGGGCCTGAACTCGTAAACCTCGCGTGTAACAACTTCCCAATAGCTAGGATCTAGCCTCTCCATACTCACCCCCCTACATCACTGTCAGAGTCGGAACCACGACACCTCCTACGGTCGAAACGGGGTCCTGTTTATCGGGAGGGGTGTGGTGTACCGCAAAACGGGACTCCACGGGATACTGTTCATCTCCACCGTCGACCTCCTCTAGCCTCCACGGGCTACCGTCGATCTCCTCCAGCCTCCACGGGCTCCTATTCATCCAGCCTCCACCGTGCGCTACTCCACCGGCTACTATTCAACCACCCCTCCATGGGCACCCCTCCATCGTCTACTGTTCATCCAACCCTCCACACCACGGGGTCCTGTTCAACCACCCCTGCACGGGCACCCCTCCATCGTCTACTGTTCATCCAGCCCTCCACCACACCACGAGGTCCTGTTCATCCAGAGGCAACGCCACCGCTCACTATTCATCCAAATCCCCCCCGCAACACTCACTGTTCATCCTAGAGGCAGCATCGATCGGCTTCAGTTAGCAGCAGTAGCGAAGGAATCGCTCGATCGGGTTCAGTTAACATCCATCGAACGATCGCTCGGGTTCAGTAACGCGTAGCCTGCAGTGCAATCGCTCGGGTTCAGTTAGAGCCCAACGCCTCGCTTGGGTGCAGTTAGAGCCAACGCCTCACACACACGCGCGTACATGTACAAGAGAAACGCGCATCGCTCGGCCCCCGACCTCCCACCATAACCGGGAACTCCCCGAAATTTTCCTCCCCCTCACTTCTACCATGGTTTTTTCCGTCATGGATGGCCCAAAGAATGTCATGCAGCTGCGTCTCCGGCCCACCCAGGACGAAAAGCCCATTTTTTGTCATGATTTTTTGTCATAAAAGTAGGAGCCCACCACATCTATGATAATACCGGGTTTTGTCACAATTATCGTCATAGAAGTGTCATATGTATGACAGAAAAAAATTTCGTTCGGCCCAAAATGTCACTGATGTGTCTTTTTTTTGTAGTGGCGCCCTCCACCCTCATGGGCGCTCTGTTGCTCCACCGACGTACTCCTTCCTCCTATATATACCTACGTACCCCCAAACGATCAAATACGGAGCCAAAACCCTAATTCCACTGCCGCAACTTTCTGTATCCACGAGATCCCATCTTGGGGCTTGTTCCGGAGCTCCGCCGGAGGGGGCATCAATCACGGAGGGCTTCTACATCAACACCATAGCCCCTCCGATGAAGTGTGAGTAGTTTACCTCAGACCTATGGGTCCATAGTTAGTAGCTAGATGGCTTCTTCTCTCTTTTTGGATCTCAATACAATGTTCTCCCCCTCTCTTTCGGAGAACTATTCAATGTAATCTTCTTTTTGCGGTGTGTCTATTGAGACCGATGAATTGTGGGTTTATGATCAAGTCTATCTATGAATAATATTTGAATCTTCTCTGAATTCATTTATGTGTGATTGGTTATCTTTGCAAGTCTCTTCAAATTATTAGTTTGGTTTGGCCTACTAGATTGATCTTTCTTGCAATGGGAGAAGTGCTTAGCTTTGGGTTCAGTCTTGCGGTGTCCTTTCCCAGTGACAGTAGGGGCAGCAAGGCACACATTGTATTGTTGCCATCGAGGATAACAAGATGGGATTTTCTTCATATTGCATGAGTCTATCCCTCTACATCATGTCATCTTGCTTAAGGCATTACTCTGTTTTTAACTTAATACTCTAGATGCATGCTGGATAGCGGTCGATGTGTGGAGTAATAGTAGTAGATGCAGGTAGGAGTCGGTCTACTTGTCTCGGACGTGATGCCTATGTACATGATCATACCTAGATATTCTCATAACTATGCTCAATTCTTTCAATTGCTCAACAGTAATTTGTTCACCCACCGTAGAATGCTTATGCTCTCGAGAGAAGCCACTAGTGAAACCTATGGCCCCGGGTCTATCTTCATCGTATTAATCTCCTACTACTTAGTTATTTCCTTTGCTATTTACTTTGCCTTTATTTTACTTTGTATCTTTATCACAAAAATACCAAAAACATTATCTTATCATATCTATCAGATCTCACTCTCGTAAGTGTCCTTATAGGGATTGACAACCCCTATTTGCGTTGGTTGCGAGGATTTATTTGTTTTGTGCAGGTACGAGGGACTCGTGCGTAGCCTCCTACTGGATTGGTACCTTGATTCTCAAAAACCGAGGGAAATACTTACGCTACTTTGCTGCATCATCCCTTCCTCTTCGGGGAAAACTAACGCAGTGCTCAAGAGGTAGCAAGAAGGATTTCTGGCTCCGTTGCCGGGGAGGTCTACGCAAAAGTCAACATACCAAGTACCCATCACATACCCTTATCTCCCGCATTACCTTATTTGCCATTTGCCTCTCGTTTTCCTCTCCCCCACTTCACCTTGCTGTTTTATTCGCCCTCTCTCTCTATCCTCCCTCTCTTTCTCTATTTGCCTCTTTTTGCCCGCTTGCTTTTTGTTTGCTTGTGTGTTAGTTTGCTTGCTTGTCACGATGGCTCAAGATAATACTAAATTGTGTGACTTCACCAATACCAACAGCAATGATTTTATTAGCACTCCGATTGCTCCTCTTACCGACGCCGAATCTTGTGAAATTAATACTGCTTTGCTGAATCTTGTCATGAAAGATCCATTTTTGGCCTTCCTAGTGAAGATGTCGCTACCCATCTAAATAGCTTCGTTGATTTGTGTGACATGCAAAAGAAGAAAGACGTGGATAATGATATTGTTAAATTGAAGCTATTTCCTTTTTCGCTTAGAGATCGTGCTAAAGCTTGGTTTTTGTCTTTGCCTAAAATAGTATTGATTCATGGAATAAGTGCAAAGATGCTTTTATCTCTAAGTATTTTCCTCCCGCTAAGATCATCTCTCTTAGAAACGATATTATGAATTTTAAGAAACTTGATCATGAACATGTTGCACAAGCTTGGGAGAGAATGAAATTAATGATACATAATTGCCCTACTCATGGTTTAAATTTGTGGATGATTATACAAAAAATTTATGCCGGATTGAATTTTGCTTCTAGAAATATTTTAGATTTGGCCGCGGGAGGCACTTTTATGGAAATCACTTTAGGAGATGCTACTAAACTTCTAGAAAATTTTATGGTTAATTATTCTCAATGGCATACAGAAAGATCTACTAATAAAAAGGTGCATGCGATAGAAGAAATTAAAGTTTTGAGTGGAAATATGGATGAACTTATGAAATTATTGCTAATAAGAGTGTTTCTTCTGATCCTAATGATATGCCCTTGTCTACTTTGATTGAGAATAATAATGAATCTATGGATGTGAATTTTGTTGGTAGGAACAATTTTGGTAACAACGCGTATAGAGGAAATTTCAACCCTAGGCCTTATCCTAGTAATCCCTCTAATAATTATGGTAATTCCTACAACAATTCTTATGGAAATTATAATAATATTACGTCTAATTTTGAATCTAATATTAAAGAATTTATTACTTCGCAAAAGAATTTCAATGCTTTGATTGAAGAAAAATTGCTTAAGATTGATGAGTTGGCTAGGAACGTTGATAGAATTTCTCTTGATGTTGATTCTTTGAAACTTAGATCTATTCCTCCTAAGCATGATATCAATGAGTCTCTCAAAGCCATGATAATTTCCATTGATGAGTGCAAAGAAAGGACCGCTAGGATGCGTGCTAAGAAAGATGCCTTTATAAGAGCGTGTCCTTCTAGTTCCTATGAAAATAAAGATGAAGATCTAAAAGTTATTGATGTGTCCCCTATTAAATCTTTGTTTTGCAATATGAATATTGATAATGATGGGACTGAATATGATCCACCTTTACCTAGAAGGTGTTCCAAAAATTCGGAGTTTTTAGATCTTGATGCTAAATTTGATGAAAGTGGGATTGAAGAAATTAAAACCCTAGATGTTGCTAAACCCACTATTTTGGATTTCAAGGAATTTAATTATTAAAATTGCTCTTTGATTGATTGTATTTCCTTGTTGCAATCCGTGCTAAATTCTCCTCATGCTTATAGTCAAAATAAAGCGTTTACTAAAAATATAGTTAATGCCTTGATGCAATCTTATGAAGAAAAACTTGAATTGGAAGTTTCTATCCCTAGAAAACTTTATGATGAGCGGGAACCAACTATTAAAATTAAAATTAAAGATCATGAATACTATGCTTTATGTGATTTGGGTGCTAGTGTTTCCACGATTCCAAAGACTTTGTGTGATTTGTTAGGTTTCCGTGATTTTGATGATTGCTCTCTAAACTTGCACCTTGCGGATTCTACTATTAAGAAACCTATGGGAAGAATTAATGATGTTCTTATTGTTGCAAATAGTAAATATTTTCCCGTAGATTTTATTGTTCTTGACATAGATTGCAATCCTTCATGTCCTACTATTCTTGGTAGACCTTTCCTTAGAACGATTGGTGCAATTATTGATATGAAGGAAGGAAATATTAGATTCCAATTTCCATTAAGGAAAGGCATGTAACAATTTCCTAGAAATAAAATTAAATTACCTTATGAATCTATTATGAGATCCACTTATGGATTGCCTACCAAAGATGGCAATACCTAGAACTATTCTTGCTTCTTATGCCTAGCTAGGGGCGTTAAACGATAGCACTTGTTGGGAGGAAACCCAATTTTATTTTTATTCCTTGATTTTTGCTCCTGTTTAGTAATAAATAATTTTTCTAGTCTCTGTTTTGGTTTTTTTGTGTTTAATTAGTTTTTGTGCCAAGTAGAACCGTTGGGAAGACTTGGGGGAAGTCTTGTTAAACTTGCTGTAAAAAACAGAAACTTTAGCGCTCACGAGAACTGCCGTCATTTTTATTTGGAAAGTGATATTTAGTTAATTATTTTTGAAGATGATTAATAAATAAAGTCCTCACGTCAAGAAATTTATTTTAAAATTTTTGGGGTTCCAGATCTTGCGCTAGCTACAGATTACTACAGACTGTTCTGTTTTTGACAGATTCTGTTTTTCGTGTGTTGTTTGCTTATTTTGATGAATCTATGGCTAGTAAAATAGTTTATAAACCATAGAGAAGTTGGAATACAGTAGGTATAACACCAATATAAATAAAGAATGAGTTAATTACAGTACCTTGAAGTGGTATTTTATTTTGTTTCGCTAACGGAGCTCACGAGATTTTCTACTTTAAGTTTTGTGTTGTGAAGTTTTCAAGTTTTGGGTAAAGGTTTGATGGATTATGGAACAAGTTGTGGCAAGAGCCTAAGCTTGGGGATGCCCATGGCACCCCCAAGATAATCTAAGGACACCTAAAACCCAAAGCTTGGGGATGCCCCGGAAGGCATCCCTCTTTCGTCAACTTCTATCGGTAACTTTACTTGGAGCTATATTTTTATTCGCCACATGATATGTGTTTTGCTTGGAGCGTCTTGTATTATTTGAGTCTTTGCTTTTTAGTTTACCACAATCATACTTTCTGTACACACCTTTTTAGAGAGCCATACATGATTTGGAATTTATTAGAATACTCTATGTGCTTCGCTTATATCTTTTGAGTTATATAGTTTTGCTCTAGTACTTCACTTATATCTTTTAGAGCACGGTGGTGGATTTGTTTTATAGAAACTATTGATATCTCATGCTTCACTTATATTATTTTGAGAGTCTTAATAGCATGCTAATTTTCTTAAAATCCTAATATGCTAGGTATTCGAAGTTAATAAAATTTTCTTAAGAGTGTTCTGAATACTAAGAGAAGTTTGATGCTTGATGATCGTTTTGAGATATGGAGGTAATAATATCAAAGTCGTGCTAGTAGAGTAGTTGTGAAATTGAGAAATACTTGTGTTGAATTTCGCAAGTCACATAGCATGCACGTATGGTAAACGTTATGCAACAAATTTGAAACATGAGGTGTTATTTGATTGTCTTCCTTATGAGTGGCGGTCGGGGACGAGCGATGGTCTTTTCCTACCAATCTATCCCCCTAGGAGCATGCGCGTAGTACCGAGGTTTTTGATGACTTGTAGATTTTTGCAATAAGTATGTGAGTTCTTTATGACTAATGTTGATTCCATGGATTATACGCACTCTCACCCTTCCATCCTTGCTAGCCTCTTCGGTACCGTGCATTGCCCTTTCTCACATTGAGAGTTGGCGCAAACTTCGCCGGTGCATCCAAACCCTGTCATATGATATGCTCTTTCACACATAAACCTCCTTATACCTTCCTCAAACAACCACCATACCTACCTATTATGGCATTTCCATAGCCCTGAGATATATTTCCATGCAACTTTCCATCATTCCGTTCATCATGACACATTCATTATTGTCATATTGCTTAACATGATCGTTTAGTTGACGTAGTATTTGTGGCAAAGCCACCCTTCATAATTCTTTCATACATGGCACTCTTGGTCCATTGCATATCCCGGTACACCGCCGGAGGCATTCATATAGAGTCATCTTTTGTTCTAGTATCGAGTTGTAATCATTGAGTTGTAAATAAATAGAAGTGTGATGATCATCATTTTCTAGAGCATTGTCCCAAGTGAGGAATAAAATAAAAAAGAGAAAGGCCATAAAAAAAGAGAAAAGGCCCCCAAAAAAGAAAAAAAAAATGAGAGAAAAAGAGAGAAGGGACAATGTTACTATCCTTTGCCACACTTGTGCTTCAAAGTAGCACCTTAATCTTCATGTTAGAGAGTCTCTTGTTTTGTCACTTTCATATACTAGTGGGAATTTTTCATTATAGAACTTGGCTTGTATATTCCAACAATGGGCCTCCTCAAGTGCCCTAGGTCTTCGTGAGTAAGCAAGTTGGATGCACACCCACTAGTTTCTTTTGTTGAGCTTTCATACATTTATAGCTCTAGTGCATCCGTTGCATGGCAATCCCTACTCCTTGCATTAACATCAATCAGTGGGCATGTGCATAGCCCATTGGTTAGCCTCGTTGATGTGAGACTTTCTCCTTTTTTGTCTTCTCCACATAACCCCCCTAATTATATTCTATTCCACCCATAGTGCTATGTCCATGGCTCGTGCTCATATATTGCATGAAAGTTTATAGGTTTGAGATTACTAAAGTATGAAACAATTGCTTGGCTTGTCGTCAGGGTTGTGCATGATGAGAGCATTCTTCTGTGATGAAAATGAAACATGACTAAACTATATGATTTTGTAGGGATGAACTTTCTTTTGCCATGTTATTTTGAGAAGACATAATTGCTTAGTTAGTATTCTTGAAGTATTATTATTTTTATGTCAATATGAACTTTTGTCTTGAATCTTCCGGATCTGAATATTCATACCACAATTTAGAAGAATTACATTAAAATTATGCCAAGTAGCACTCCGCATCAAAAATTCTGTTTTTATCATTTACCTACTCGAGGACGAGCAGGAATTAAGCTTGGGGATGCTTGATACGTCTCCAACGTATCTATAATTTCTGATTGCTCCATGCTATATTATCTACTGTTTTGGACATTATTGGGCTTTATTATCCACTTTTATATTATTTTTGGGACTAACCTATTAACCGGAGGCCCAACCCAGAATTGCTGTTTTTTTGCCTATTTTAGGGTTTCGAAGAAAAGGAATATTGGACGGAGTCCAAACGGAATGAAACCTTCGCGAATGTGATTTTCTCAACGAACAAGACCCGGGAGACTTGGACCCTATGTCAAGAAAGAAAAGAGGAGGCCACGAGGTAGGCGGGCGCGCCTGCCTACCCCAAGCGTGCCCTCCACCCTCGTGGGCCCCCTGTTGCTCCACCGACGTACTCCTTCCTCCTATATATACCTACATACCCCCAAACGATCAGATACGGAGCCAAAACCCTAATTACACCGCCACAACTTTCTGTATCCACGAGATACCATCTTGGGGCCTGTTCCGGAGCTCCGCAGGAGGGGCATCATCATGGAGGGCTTCTACATCAACACCATAGCCCCTTCGATGAAGTGTGAGTAGTTTATCTTAGACCTACGGGTCCATAGTTAGTAGCTAGGTGGCTTATTCTCTCTTTTTGGATCTCAATATAATGTTCTCCCCCTCTCTTGTGGAGAACTATTCGATGTAATCCTGTTTTTGCGGTGTGTTTGTTGAGACCGATGAATTGTGGGTTTATGATCAAGTATATCTATGAATAATATTTGAATCTTCTCTGAATTCTTTTATTTATGATTGGTTATCTTTGCAAGTCTCTTCGAATTATCAGTTTGGTTTGGCCTACTAGATTGATCTTTCTTGCAATGGGAGAAGTGCTTAGCTTTGGGTTCAATCTTGTGGTGTCCTTTCCCAGTGACAGTAGGGGCAGCAAGGCACATATTGTATTGTTTCCATCGAGGATAACAAGATGGGGTTTTCTTCATATTGCATGAGTCTATCCCTCTACATCATGTCATCTTGCTTAAGGCGTTACTCTGTTTTTAACTTAATACTCTAGATGCATGCTGGATAGCGGTCGATGAGTGGAGTAATAGTAGTAGATGCAGGCAGGAGTCGGTCTACTTGTCTCGGACGTGATGCCTATATACATGATCATAACTAGATATTCTCATAACTATGCTCAATTCTATCAATTGCTCAACAGTAATTTGTTCACCCACCGTAGAATGCTTATGCTCTCGAGAGAAGCCACTAGTGAAACCTATGGCCCCCGGGTCTATCTTCATCATATTAATCTCCTACTACTTAGTTATTCCTTTGCTATTTACTTTGCCTTTATTTTACTTTGCATCTTTATCAAAAAAATACCAAGAATATTATCTTATCATATCTATCAGATCTCACTCTCGTAAGTGGCCTTATAGGGATTGACAACCCCTATTTGCGTTGGTTTCGAGGATTTATTTGTTTTGTGCAGGTACAAGGGACTCACGCGTAGCCTCCTACTGGATTGATACCTTGGTTCTCAAAAACTGAGGGGAAATACTTATGCTACTTTGCTGCATCATCCCTTCCTCTTCAGGGAATACCAACGCAGTGCTCAAGAGGTAGCACACGTCACCTCCTGCCTCTCCCCGGCATCGCGAGGGTGGCTGAACCTCTTCTTCGGTGGAAGTGGTTCAGGATCCTCTCGAGGGTGTTGGGGAACGTAGCAGGAAATTTCAAAAAATTTCCTACGATCACGCAAGATCTATCTAGGAGATGCATAGCAAAGAGATGGGAGAGTGTGTCCATGTACCCTCGTAGACCGAAAGCGGAAGCGTTTAGTAACGCGGTTGATGTAGTCGAACGTATTCACGATCCAACCGATCTAAGTAACGAACGTATGGCACCTCCGTGTTCATCACATGTTCAGCACGATGACGTCCCTCGAGCTCTTGATCCAGTTGAGGTTGAGGGAGAGTTCCGCCAGCACGACGGCATGGCGATGGTGATGATGAAGTTACCAGCACAGGGCTTCACCTAAGCACTACGACGATATAACCGAGGTGTTGAACTGTGGAGGGGGCACCACACATGGCTAAGAAATTGTCTGTTGTGCTATTGGGGTGCCCTCAGGCCATGTATATAAATGAGGAAGGGGGAGAGGAGGCCGGCCAGGAGGGGCGCGCCAGGGGGGAGTCCTACTTGGACTCCTAGTCCAAGTAGGATTCGCCCCCCCTTTTCCTTTTCTTCCACCGGAGGGAAAGGAAGGAGGGTGTCGCGCCCCCACCTCATGTCCAATTCGGTTTGGGCAGGGGGGAGGCGCGCGCCACCTTGTGGCCCTTCTTCCCTCTCTCCACCAAAGCCCACTAAGGCCCATTAACCTCCCCGGGGGGTTCCGGTAACCTCCCGGTACTCCGGAAAAATGTCCGAGCCACTCGGAACCATTTCGATGTCCAAATGGAACCTTCCAATATATGAACCTTTACCACTCGACCATTTCGAGACTCCTCGTCATGTATGTGATCTCATCCGGGACTCCGAACAAACTTCGGTCATCAAATCACATAACTCATAATACAAATCGTCATCAAGCATTAAGCGTGCGGACCCTATGGGTTCGAGAACTATGTAAACATGACCAAGACACATCTCCGGTCAATACCCAATAGCGGAACCTGGATGCTCATATTGGTTCCTACATATTCTATGAAGATCTTTATCGGTCAAACCGCATAACAAGATAGGTCATTCCCTTTGTCATCGGTATGTTACTTGCCCGAGATTCGATCGAAGGTATCATCATACCTAGTTCAATCTCGTTACCAGCAATTCTCTTTACTCAGTTCGTAATGCATCATCCCGTAACTAACTCATTAGTCACATTGCTTGCAAGGCTCATAGTGATGTGCATTACCGAGAGGGCCCAGAGATACCTCTCCGATACATGGAGTGACAAATCCTAATCTCGATCTATGCCAACTCAACAAACACCATCAGAGACACTTGTAGAGCATCTTTATAATCACCTAGTTACGCTGTGATGTTTGATAGCACACTAGGTGTTCCTTCGGTATTCAGGAGTTGCATATTCTCATAGTCAAAGGAACATGTATAAGCCAGGAAGAAAGCAATAGGAATAAAACTAAAAAATCATTATGCTAAGCTAACGGATGGGTCTTGTCCATCACATCATTCTCTAATGATGTGATCCCGTTCATCAAATGACAACACATGTCTATGGTCAGGAAACTTAACCATCTTTGATTAACAAGCTAGTCAAGTAGAAGCATACTAGGGACACTCTGTTTTGTCTATGTATTCACACATGTACTAAGTTTCCCGTTAATACAATTCTAGCATTAATAATAAACATTTATCACGATAAAAGCAAATATAAATAACAACTTTATTATTGCCTCTATGGCATATTTCCTTCAGTCTCCCACTTGCACTAGAGTCGATAATCTAGTTCACATCACCATGCGGTTTAACAGCAATAGTTCACATCACCATGTGACCAATACCCAAAAGGTTTACTAGAGTCAATAATCTAGTTCACATCGCCATGTAATTAACATCCAAAGAGTACTAATGTGTGATCATGTTTTGCTTGTGAGAGAAGTTATTCAACGGTTCTGCCACATTCAGATCTGTATGTATTTTACAAATTTCTATGTTTACAAATGCTCTGCATGGAGCTACTCTAGCTAATTGCTCCCACTTTCACTATATATCCAGATTGAGACTTAGAGTCATCCGGATCAGTGTCAAAGCTTGCATCGACGTAACCCTTTACGACGAACTTTATGTCACCTCCATAACCGAGAAACATATCCTTATTCCACTAAGGATAATTTTAACCGCTGTCCAGTGATCCACTCATGGATCACTATTGTACCCTCTTGCCAAACTCATGGTGAGGTACACAATAGGTCTGGTACACAGCATAGCATACTTTATAGAACCTATGACTAAGGCATAGGGAATGAATTTTCATTCTCTTCCTATTTTCTACAGTGGTCGGGTTTTGAGTCTTTACTCAACTCCACACCTTGCAACACAGGCAAGAACTCCTTCTTTGACTATTCCATTTTGAACTACTTCAAAATCTTGTCAAGGTATGTACTCATTGAAAAAACTTATCAAGCGTCTTGATCTATCTCTATAGATCTTGATGCTCAATATGTAAGCAGCTTCACCGAGGTCTTTCTTTGAAAAACTCCTTTCAAACACTCCTTTATGCTTTCTAGAAAATTCTACATCATTTCCGATCAACAATATGTCGTTCACGTATAATTATCAGAAAGGCTGTAGTGCTCCTACTCACTTTCTTGTAAATACAGGCTTCACCGCAAGTCTATATGAAATTATATGCTTTGATCAACTCATCAAAGTGTATATTCCAACTCCGAGATGCTTGCACCAGTCCATAGATGGATCGCTGGAGCTTGCGCATTTTGTTAGTACTTTTAGGATTGACAAAACCTTCTTGTTGCATCATATACAACTCTTATTTAAGAAATCCATTAAGGAATGCAGTTTTGACATCCATTTGCCAGATTTCATAAAATGTGGCAATTGCTAACATGATTCAGACAAACTTAAGCATCGCTACGAGTGAGAAAATATCATAGTAGTCAACACCTTGAACTTGTCGAAAACCTTTTCCGATAAGTCGACCTTTGTAGATGGTAACACTACCATCAGCATACGTCTTCCTCTTGAAGATCCATTTATTCTCTATGGCTTCCCGATCATCGGGCAAGTCGCCCAAAGTCCACACTTTGTTCTCATACATGGATCCCATCTCAGATTTCAAGGCCTCAAGCCATTTTGTGGAATTTGGGCTCATCATCGCTTCCTCATAGTTCGTAGGTTCGTTATGCTCAAGTAATATGACTTCCATAACATGATTACCATACCACTCTGGTGCAGAACATACTCGGTTGACCTACGAGGTTTGGTAGTAACTTGATATGAAGTTTCATGACCATCATCATTAACTTCCTCACTAATTGGTGTAGGCATCACTGGAACTGATTTCTATGATGAACCACTTTCCAATTCGGGAGAAGTTACAATTACCTCATCAAGTTCTACTTTCCTCCCACTCACTTCTTTCGAGAGAAACTCCTTCTCTAGAAAGGATCCATTCTTAGCAATGAATATATTGCCTTCGGATCTGTGATAGAAGGTGTACCCAACAGTTTCCTTTGGGTATCCTATGAAGACACATTTCTCCGATTTGGGTTCAAGCTTATCAGGTTGAAGCTTTTTCACATAAGCATCACAGCCCCAAACTTTAAGAAACGACAACTTAGGTTTCTTGCCAAATCATAGTTCAAACAGTGTCGTGTCAACGGATTTAGATAGTGCCCTATTTAACGTGAATGAAGCTATCTCTAATGCATAACCCCAAAACGATAGTGGTAAATCAGTAAGAGACATCATAGATCGCACCATATCTAATAATGTGCGGTCTTGACGTTCAGACACACCATTACGCTATGGTGTTCCAGGTGGCGTGAGTTGAGAAACTATTCCACATTGTTTCAAATAAAGACCAAACTCGTAACTCAAATATTTGCTTCTGCAATCAGATCGTAGAGACTTTATTTACTTGTTACGATGATTCTCCACTTCACTCTAAAATTCTTTCAACTGTTCAAATGTTTCAGACTTGTGTTTCATTAAGTAGATATACCCATATCTGCTTAAATCATCTGTGAAGGTTAGAAAATAATGATACCCACTGCGAGCCTCAACACTCATTGGATCGCATACATCGGTATGTACTATTTCCAATTAGTCAGTGGCTCGCTCCATTGTTCCGGAGAACGGAGTCTTACTCATATTGCCCATGAGGCATGGTTCGCAAACATCAAATGGTTCATAATCAAGTGATTCCAAAAGTCCATCCGCATGGAGTTTCTTCATGCGATTTATACCAATATGACCTAAACGGCAGTGCCACAAATATGTTGCACTATCATTATCAACTTTGCATCTTTTGGCATCAATATTATGAATATGTGTATCACTACAATCGAGATTCGATAAACCATTTATATTGAGTGTATGACCAAAGAAGGTTTTATTCATGTAAACAAAACAACAATTATTATTTGAATTAAATGAATAACCGTATTGCAATAAACATGATCCCTCAACGCAAACACCAAATAACATTTATTTTAGGTTTAACACTAATCCTGAAGGTAAAGGGAGTGTGTGATGGTGATCTTATCAACCTTGGAATCACTTCCAACACACATCGTCACCTTGCCCTTAACTAGTATCTGTTCATTTTGCAACTCCTGTTTCGAGTTTACTAATCTTAGCAACTGAACTGGTATCAAATACCCTGGGGTTACTATGAACACTAGTAAAGTACACATCAATAACATGTATATCAAATATACCTTTGTTCACTTTACCATCCTTCTTATCCGAGAAGTATCTGGGGTAGTTCCACTTCCAGTGATCATTTTCTTTGCAATAGAAGCACTCAGTTTCAGGCTTGGGTCCAGCTTTAGGCTTCTTCCCGAGAGTAACAACTTGCTTGCCATTCTTCTTGAAGTTCCCTTCTTTCCCTTGCCCTTTTTCTTGAAACTAGTGGTCTTGTTAACCATCAACACTTGATGCTCTTTCTTGATTTTTACCTTCACCGATTTCAGCATCGCGAAGAGCTTGGGAATCGTTTTTGTTATCCCTTGCATATTATAGTTCATCACGAAGTTCTAGTAACTTGGTGATAGCGACTAGAGAATTCTGTCAATCATCTTATCTGGAAGATTAACTCCCACGTGATTCAATAGTACCCAGACATTCTGAGCATATGCTCACTAGCTGAGCAATTCTCCTCCATCTTGTAGGCAAAGTACTTTGTTAGAGGTATCATACCTCTTAACACGGGCATGAGTCTGAAATACCAATTTTAACTCTTGGAACATCTCATATGTTCCATGTCGTTCAAAACATTTTTGAAGTCCCGGTTCTAAGACGTAAAGCATGGTGCACTAAACTATCAAGTAATCATCATACCGAGTTTGTCAAACGTTCACAACATCTGCATATGCTCCTACAATAGTTCTGTCACCTAGTGGTGCATCAAGGACACAATTATTTTGTGCAGCAATGAGGATAATCCTCAGATCACGGACCTAGTCTGCATCATTGCTACTATCATCTTTCAACTCAGTTTTCTCTAGGAACATATCATAAATAAAACATGGAAGCTATACGCGAGCTATTGATCTACAACATAGATATGCAAATACTATCAGGACTAAGTTCATGATAAATTTAAGTTCAATTAATCATATTACTTAAGAACTCCCACTTAGATAGACATCCCTCGAGTCATCTAAATGATCACGTGATCCATATCAACTAAACCATGTCTGATCATCACGTGAGATGGAGTAGTTTTCAATGGTGAACATCACTATGTTGATCATATCTACTATATGATTCATGTTCGACCTTTCGGTCTCAGTGTTCCGAGGCCATATCTGCATATGCTAGGATCGTCAAGTTTAACTCGAGTATTCTGCACGTGCAAAACTAGCTTGCACCCGTTTGTATGCGAATGTAGAGCTTATCACACCCGATCATCACGTGGTGTCTCGGCACGACGAACTGTAGCAACGGTGCATACTCAGGGAGAACACTCATACCTTGAAATTTAGTGAGAGATCATCTTATAATGCTGCCGTCGTACTAAGCAAAATAAGATGCATAAAGGATAAACATCTCATGCAATCAAAATATGTGACATGATATGGCCATAATCATATTGTGCCTTTGATATCCATCTCCAAAGCATCGTCATAATCTCCATCGTCACTGGCTTGACACCTTGATCTCCATCGTAGCATCATTGTCATCTTGCCAACTATTGCTTCTACGACTATCGGTACCACTTAGTGATAAAGTAAAGCAATTACATGGCGATTGGATTTCATACAATAAAGCAACAACCATAAGGCTCCTGCCAGTTGCCGATAACTTTTACAAAACATGATCATCTCATACAACAATTTATATCTCATCATGTCTTGACCATATCACATCACAACATGCCCTGCAAAAACAAGTTAGACGTCCTCTACTTTGTTGTTGCAAGTTTTACGTGGCTGCTACGGGCTTCTAGCAAGACCGTTCTTAACTACGCATCAAAACCACAATGATTTTTTGTCAAGTGTGTTGTTTTAACCTTCAACAAGGACCGGCCGTAGTCAAACTCGATTCAACTAAAGTTGGAGAAACAGACACCTGCAAGCCACAATGCGAAGCATGTCGGTAGAACCAGTCTCATGAACGCGGTCATGTAATGTTGGTTCGGGCCGCTTCATCCAACAATACCGCCAAATCAAAGTAAGACGTTGGTGGTAAGAAGTATGACTATTATCGCCCACAACTCTTTGTGTTCTACTCGTGCATATAACATCTATGAATAGACCTTGCTCGGATGCCAATGTTGGGGAACGTAGCATGCAATTTGAAAAAAATTCCTACAATCACCCAAGATCTATCTAGGAGATGCATAACAACAAGAGGGGAGTGTGCGTCCACGAACCCTCGTAGACCGAAAGCGGAAGCATTTAGTAACGCGGTTGATGTAGTTGCTAGGTCTTGAGCTTGCGTTGGTTTTCCCCGAAGAGGAAGGGATGATGCAGCAGAGTAGCGCAAGTATTTCCCTCAGTTTTTGAGAACCAAGGTATCAATCCAGTAGGAGGCCACGCTCAAGTCCCTCGTACCTGCACAAAGCGATAGCTACTCGCAACCAACGCGATTAGGGGTTGTCAAGCCCTTCACGATCACTTACGAGAGTGAGATCTGATAGATAGAATTTTTTTTGGTATTTTTGGTATAAAGATGCAAAGTAAAAAGTAAAGGTAAAGTAAATAGCAAAACCATATTAAAGTGATGGAGATTGATATGATGAGAATAGACCCGGGGGCCATATGTTTCACTAGTGGCTTCTCTCGAGAGCATAAGTATTCTATGGTGGGTGAACAAATTATTGTTGAGCAATTGACAGAATTGAGCATAATTATGAGAATATCTAGGCATGATCATGTATATAGGCATCACGTCCGTGACAAGTAGACCGAAACGATTCTTCATCTACTACTATTACTCCACTCATCGACCGCTATCCAGCATGCATCTAGAGTATTAAGTTAAAAACAGAGTAACGCCTTAAGCAAGATGACATGATGTAGAGAGATAAATTCATGCAATATGAAATAAACCCCATCCTGTTATCCTCGATGGCAATGATACAATACGTGCCTTGCTTCCCCTTCTATCACTGGGAAAGGACACCGCAAGATCGAACCCAAAGCTAAGCACTTCTCCCATGGCAAGAACTACCAATCTAGTTGGCCAAACCAAACGGATCATTCAAAGAGACTTGCAAAGATAACCAATCATGCATAAAAGAATTCAGAGAAGATTCAAATATTATTCATAGATAGACTTGATCATAAACCAACAATTCATTGATCTCAACAAACACACCGCAAAAAGAAGATTACATCGAATAGATCTCCACGAGAGAGGGGGAGAACTTTGTATTGAGATTCAAAGAGAGAGAAGAGCCATCTAGCTACTAACTATGGACCCGAAGGTCTGAGGTAAACTACTCACACTTCATCGGAGGGGCTATGGTGATGTAGAAGCCCTCCGTGATGACGACCCTCTTTCGGCGGAGCTCCGGAACAGGCCCCAAGATGGGATCTCGTGGATACAGAAAGTTACGACGGTGGAATTAGGTTTTTGGCTCCTGTTTTGATCGTTTGGGGGTACGTGTGTATATATAGGAGGAAGAAGTACGCCGGAGGAGCAACAAGGGGCCCACGAGGAAGGGGGCGCGCCCTAGGGGGGCACCCCCACCCTCGTGACCGCCTCTTTTGTTCCTTGGAGCAGGGTCCAAGTCTCCTGGATCACGTTCGGTGAGAAAATCACGTTCCCGAAGATTTTATTCCGTTTGGACTCCATTTGATATTCTTTTTCTTCAAAACACTGAAATAGGCCAAAAAAAACAGCAATTCTGGGTTGGGCCTCCGGTTAATAGGTTAGTCCCAAAAATAATATAAAAGTGGAAAATAAAGCCCAATATAGTCCAAAACAGTAGATAATATAGCATGGAGCAATCAAAAATTATAGATACATTGGAGACGCATCAGGCATCCCCAAGCTTAATTCCTTCTCGTCCTCGAGTAGGTAAATGGTAAAAAGAGAATTTTTGATGCGGAGTGCTACTTGGCATAATTTCAATGCAAATCTTCTTAATTGTGGTATGAATATTCAGATTAGAAAGATTCAAGACAAAGGTTTATATTGACATAAGAAATAATAATACTTCAAGCATACTAACAAAGAAATTGTGTCTTCTCAAAATAACATGGCCAAAGAAAGTTATCCCTACAAAATCATATAGTCTGGCTATGCTCCATCTTCCCCACACAAAGTATTTAAATCATGCACAACCCCGATGACAAGCCAAGCAATTGTTTCATACTCTAACTTTTTCAAAACCTTTTCAATCTTCACGCAATACATGAGCGTGAGCCATGGATATAGCACTATGGGTGGAATAGAATGGTGGTTGTGGAGAAGACAAAAAGAAGGGGAAGATAGTCTCACATCAACTAGGCGTATGAACGGGCTATGGAGATGCCCATCAATAGATATCAATGTGAGTGAGTAGGGATTGCCATGCAACAGATGCACTAGAGCTATGAATGTATGAAAGCTCAACAAAAGAAACTAGTGGGTGTGCATCCAACTTGCTTGCTCACGAAGACCTAGGGCAATTTTGAGGAAGCCCATCATTGGAATATACAAGCCAAGTTCTATAATGTAAAATTCCCACTAGTATATGAAAGTGATAACATGAGAGACTCTCTACTATGAAGATCATGGTGCTCCTTTGAAGCACAAGTGTGGTAAAAGGATAGTAACATTGTCCCTTCTCTCTTTTTCTCATTTTTTATATGACCTTTCTCTTTTTTATGGCCTTTCTTTTTTTTATTTGGGCTTCTTTGGCCTCTTTTTTTATTTTTTTATTTTTCGTCCAGAGTCTCATCCCGACTTGTGGGGGAATCATATCTCCATCATTCTTTCCTCACTGGGACAATGCTCTAATAATGATGATCATCACACTTTTATTTTTCTTACAACTCAACAATTACAACTCGATACTTAGAACAAAATATGACTCTATATGAATGCCTCCGGCGATGTACCGGGATATGCAATGAATCAAGAGTGACAAGTATGAAAATTATGAATGGTGGCTTTGCCACAAATACTATGTCAACTACATGATCATACTAAGCAATATGACAATGATGGATGTGTCATGATGAACTAGATGATGGAAAGTTGCATGGCAATATATCTCGGAATGGTATGGAAATGCCATAATAGGTAGGTATGGTGGCTGTTTTGAGGAAGGTATATGGTAGGTGTATGATACCGGCGAAAGGTGCGCGGTATTAGAGAGGCTAGCAAAGGTGGAAGGGTGAGAGTGCGTATGATCCATGGACTCAACATTAGTCATAAAGAACTCATATACTTATTGCAAAAATCTAGAGGTTATCAAAGCAAAGTACTACGCGCATGCTCCTAGGGGGATAGATTGGTAGGAAAAGACCATCGCCCGTCCCTGACCACCACTCATAAGGAAGACAATCAATAAATAAATCATGCTCCGACTTCATCACATAACGGTTCAGCATACGTGCATGCTACGGGAATCACAAACTTCAACACAAGTATTCTTTAAATTCACAACTACTCAACTAGCATGACTTTAATATTATCACCTCCATATCTCAAAACAATTATCATGCTTCAATATTTTCTTAGTATTCAACACATTCAAAAGAAAGTTTCACAAATCTAGAATACCAAGCATATTATTATTAAGCAAATTACCATGCTATTAAGAGACTCTCAAAATAATTTAAGTGAAGCATGAGAGATCAATAGTTTCTTTAAAACAAATCCACCACCATCCTCTAAAAGATCTAAGTGAAGCACATAGAGCAAAATTACTTAGCTCAAAAGATATAAGTGAAGCATATAGAGCAAACTTATAACGCTCAAAAGATATAAGTGAAGCACATAGAGCAAAACTACTTAGCTCAAAAGATATAAGTGAAGCACATAGAGTATTCTATCAAATTTTAATTCATGTATAGCTCTCTCAAAAGGTGTGTACAGCAAGGATGATTGTGGAATACTAACAAACAAAGACACAAATGATACAAGACACTCCAAGCAAAACACATATTATGTTGGTGAATAAAAATATAGCTCCAAGTGAAGTTACCGATGGAAGTGGACGAAAGAGGGGATGCCTTCTGGGGCATCCCCAAGCTTTGAATTTTTTGTGTCCTTGTATTATCTTGGGGGTGACATGGGCATCCCCAAGCTTAGGCTCTTGCCACTCCTTGTTCCATAATCCATCAAATTCTTACCCAAAACTTGAAAACTTCACAACACAAAACTCAAAATAGAAAACTCGTGAGCTCCGTTAGCGAAAGAAAACAAAAGACCACTTCAAGGTACTGTAATGAACTCATTCTTTATTTATATTGGTGTTAAACTTACTGTATTCCAACTTCTCTATGGATTATAAACTATTTTACTAGCCATAGATTCATCAAAATAAGCAAACAACACACGAAAAATAGAACCTGTCAAAAACAGAACAGTCTGTAGTAATCTGTAGCTAGCGCAAGATATGGAACCCCAAAAATTCTAAAATAAATTGATGGACGTGAGGAATTTATCTATTAATCATCTGCAAAATGAATTAACTAAATAGCACTCTTCAAATAAAAATTACAGCAGTTCTCGTGAGCGCTAAAGTTTCTGTTTTTTACAGCAAGTTCTACAAGCCTTTCCCCAAGTCTTCCCAACGGTTCTACTTGGCACAAACACTAATTAAACACAAAAAACACAACCAAAACAGAGGCTAGATAATTTATTTATTAAATAAGAGCAAGGAAAAATATCGGGTTGTCTCCCAACAAGCGCTTTTCTTTAAAGCCTTATAGCTAGGCATAATATTTCAATGATGCTCACATGAAAGACAAGAATTGAAGCACAAAGAGAGCATCATAAAACACGTGACAAACACATCTAAGTCTAACATACTTGCTATGCATAGGCATCTTATAGGCAAACAAATTAGCAAGGCAAGCAAAAACTAGCATATGCAAGGAAGCGGAAAGAAACAATAGCAATCTCAACATAACGAGGGGTAATTTAGTAACATGAAAACTTCTACCACCATATTTTCCTCTCTCATAATAATTACATGTAGGATCATAATCAAATTCAACAAAATAGCTATCACATAAAATATTTTCAACATGATCCACATGCATGCAAAGTTGACATTCTTCCAAAATAGTGGGATTAATATTAACTAAAGTCATGACCTTTCCAAACCCACTTTCAATATTATTGCAAACATTATAATCAATCTCATATTCATCATGGGATTTAAATACATTTTCAAGATCAAAAGAAGAATCACCCCAATCATGATCATTGCAACAAGTAGAGGACATAGCAATACTAGCATCCCCAAGCTTAGGGTTTTGCATATTATTAGCACAATTGACATTAATAGAATTTATAATAGAATCATTGCAATCATGCTTTCTATTCAGAGATCTATCGTGAATCGCTTCATGAGGTAATTCATCACACTTTTCAGATTCACAAATTTCAAGCAAAACTTCATAAAGATAATCTAGTGCACAAAACTCATTATCAATGGGTTTATCATAACTGGACCTCTTAAAAAGATTAGCAAGTGGATGAGGATCCATAGATCTTAGGTTCTCTGTTTAGTAATAAATAAATAACTGTTCCAACCATACGGGCAAACAAGAAACGGGTAAAAAGAGGCAAATAGAGAGGGAGGATAGAGAGAGAGGGCGAATAAAACGACAAGGGTGAATTGGGGGGAGAGGAAAACGAGAGGCAAATGGCAACTACTGTAATGCGAGAGATAGGGATTGTGATGTGTACTTGGTATGTTGACTTTTGCATAGACTCCCCGGCAACGGCGCCAGAAATCATTCTTGCTACGTCTTGAGCTTGCGTTGGTTTTCCCCGAAGAGGAAGGGATGATGCAACAGAGTAGCGTAAGTATTTCCCTCAGTTTTTGAGAACCAAGGTATCAATCCAGTAGGAGGCTACGCTCAAGTCCCTCGTACCTGCACAAAACGATAGCTACTCACAACCAACACGATTAGGGGTTGTCAAGCCCTTCACGGTCACTTACGAGAGTGAGATCTGATAGATAGAATATTTTTGGTATAAAGATGCAAAGTAAAAAAGTAAAGGTAAAGTAAATAGAAAAACCATATTAAAGTGATGGAGATTGATATGATGAGAATAGACCCGGGGGCCATAGGTTTCACTAGTGGCTTCTCTCGAGAGCATAAGTATTCTACGATGGATGAACAAACTACTGTTGAGCAATTGACAGAATTGAGCATAATTATGAGAATATCTAGGCATGATCATGTATATAGGCATCAAGTCCGTGACAAGTAGACCGAAACGATTCTGCATCTACTACTATTACTCCACTCATCGACCGCTATCCAGCATGCATCTAGAGTATTAAGTTAAAAATAGAGTAACACCTTAAGCAAGATGACATGATGTAGAGAGATAAATTCATGCAATATGAAATAAACCCCATCTTGTTATCCTCGATGGCAACGATACAATACGTGCCTTGCTTCCCCTTCTGTCATTGGGAAAGGACACCGCAAGATCGAACCCAAAGCTAAGCACTTCTCCCATGGCAAGAACTACCAATCTAGTTGGCCAAACCAAACGAATAATTCGACGAGACTTGCAAAGATAAGCAATCATGCATAAAAGAATTCAGAGAAGATTCAAATATTATTCATAGATAGACTTGATCATAAACCCACAATTCATCGATCTCAACAAACACACCGCAAAAAGAAGATTACATCGAATAGATCTCCACGAGAGAGGGGGAGAACTTTGTATTGAGATTCAAAGAGAGAGAAGAAGCCATCTAGCTACTAACTATGGACCCAAAGGTCTCAGGTAACTACTCACACTTCATCGGAGGGGCTATGGTGATGTAGAAGCCCTCCGCGATGACGGCCCTCTTCCGGTGGAGCTCCGGAACAGGCCCCAAGATGGGATCTCGTGGATACAGAAAGTTGCGGTGGTGGAATTAGGTTTTTGGCTCCTATTTTGATCGTTTGGGGGTACGTGTGTATATATAGGAGGATGAAGTATGCCGCAGGAGCAACGAGGGGCCCACGAGGCAGGGGGCGCGCCCTAGGGGGGGCGCCCCCACCCTCGTGACCGCCTCTTTTGTTCCTTGGAGCACGGTCCAAGTCTCCAGGATCACGTTCGGTGAGAAAATCACGTTCCCAAAGATTTTATTCCGTTTGGACTCCGTTTCTTCGGAACACTGAAATAGGCAAAAAAACAGCAATTCTGGGCTGGGCCTCCGGTTAATAGGTTAGTCCCAAAAATAATATAAAAGTGGAAAATAAAGCCCAATATAGTCCAAAACAGTAGATAATATAGCATGGAGCAATCAAAAATTATAGATACGTTGGAGACGTATCAGTAGTCGAACGTCTTCACGATCCAACCGATCCAAGTACCGAACGTACGACACCTCTGTGTTCACCACATGTTCAAAACGATGACGTCCCTCGAGCTCTTGATCCAGTTGAGGTCGAGGAAGAGTTCCGTTGTCACGACGGCATGGCGACGGTGATGATGAAGTTACCGGCACAGGGCTTCACCTAAGCACTACGACGATATGACCGAGGTGTTGAACTGTGGAGGGGGACACCGCACACGACTAAGAGATTGTCTGTTGTGCTATTGGGGTATTCGGGAGTTGCATAATCTCATAGTTAGAGGAATATGTATAAGTCATGAAGGAAGCAATAGCAATAAAACTAAACGATCATTATGCTAAGCTAACGAATGGGTCTGTCCATCACATCATTCTCTAATGATGTGATCCCGTTCATCAAATGACAACACATGTCTATGGTTAGGAAACTTAACCATCTTTGATTAACGAGCTAGTCAAGTAGAGGCATATTGGGGACACTCTGTTTGTCTATGTATTCACACATGTACTAAGTTTCCAGTTAATACAATTCTAGCATGAATAATAAACATTTATCATGATATAAGGAAATATACATAACAACTTTATTATTGCCTCTAAAGAATATTTCCTTCAGTCTCCCACTTGCACTAGAGTCAATAATCTAGATGACATAGTAATGATTCTAACACCCATGGAGTCTTGGTGCTGATCATGTTTTGCTCGTGAGAGCGGCTTAGTCAACGAGTCTACATCATTCAGATCCATATGTATCTTCCAAATCTCTATGTCTCCCTCCTTGACTTCATCGCGGATGGAATTGAAGCGTCTTTTGATGTGTTGGGTTCTCTTGTGAAATCTGGATTCCTTTGCCAAGGCAATTGCTCCTGTATTGTCACAAAATATTTTTTATTGGACCCGATGCACTAGGTATTACACCTAGATTGGATATGAACTCCTTCACCCAGACTCCTTCATTTTCTGCTTCTGAAGCAGCTATGTACTCTTCTTCACACGTAGATCCCGCCACGACGTCAGCTTGGAACTGCACCAACTGACAGCTCCACCATTCGATATAAATACGTATCTCGTTTGTGACTTAGATTCATCCGGATCAGTGTCAAAGCTTGCATCGACGTAACCATCTATGACAAGCTCTTTGTCACCTCCATAAACGAGAAACATATCCTTAGTCCTTTTCAGGTATTTCAGGATGTTCTTGACCGCTGTCCGGTGATCCACGCCTGGATTACTTTGCTACCTCCCTGCTAAACTTATAGCACAACACACATTAGGTCTGGTACACATCATTGCATACATGATAGAACCTATGGCTGAGGCGTAGGGAATGACTTTCATTTTCTCTATATCTTCTGCAGTGGTCGAGCATTGTGTCTGACTCAACTTCACACCTTGTAACACAGGCAAGAACCCTTTCTTTGACTGATCCATTTTGAACTTCTTCAAAACTTTATCAAGGTATGTTCTTTGTGAAAGCCAATTAAACGGCTTGATCTATCTCTATAGATCTTGATGCCCGATATATAAGCAGCTTCTCTAAGGTCTTTCATTGAAAAATTCTTATTCAAGTATCCTTTTATGCTATCCAGAAATTATGTATGATTTCCAATCAACAATATGCCATCCACATATAATATTAGAAATGATACAGAGCTCCCACTCACTTTCTTGTAAATACATGCTTCTCCAGAGGAGTCTGGTTCTTTTTGTCCCTCGCGTGACGGCTCTAGTAGCTTCTGGTGAACAGTAAGCATAGAGTTCGCAAATCCGGAATTCCTCCTTGATTTCACGTGTGTGTCCCAAATCTCAAATCAATCCAGTAGAGCTTGCAATCCCATTCTAAGGAGAGAGAATGGATCTACATTTGGTTGGCCCTCCTTATGAGATCTCTTGGTCAAGAACTCCGTTAGTGCATAGAAACTGAACCAAAAATCTCTTGTCTTGCTTAGTTTCCGCATATCTTAGCCCAAATCCACCGTTAACTCACCCCTCCACCTATCAACCTTTCGTGCTTGCTGGGGTGCATGATCCTTATACACCAAAAATCCCTAGGCGTATTGGCCTTTAGGCGGCAGTGAGGTGGGGATTTCTTCCAGTGTTTTGATCCAACGCAACATAGAGATGGGAGGAGACAAGGCAAGGGAAGTTCATGCAATAGAGGAGAAGCTCAGGAATTTAAAGCTTTCTGAGGCGGAAAAGAAAGGTATAAGAATCAGCAATCAGTTTACTAGTTCATCCATTGCAGGGAAGCTAAAAGCAGTAGGAAAGCTACTGTCTGTTAGACCTGCAAGAGCTGAACATGTAGCAAGAACTCTAAGGGAAGTCTGGTGTCCCTTCACGGGAGTGGACTGCAAAGAATTCGGAAGAAATCGGTTTTTATTTTCATTCCATGATGAAGCAGGGAAAAGAAAGGCTTTAAACAATGGACCTTGGAGTTTTAATAAGGAGCTGCTGGTTCTGGAAGATTTTGCACCAAGCAAGACAATTGACTAGTATCAGTTTAAGAAGATTCCGATCTGGGTTAGAGCATATGATGCTCCTCTAGGGGTTATTAGTAGATAAACAGGGGAGTTAATAGGAGAACAGGTTGGAAAAGTACTGGGTGTGGACCTTGATGAAAATGATTCAGCTATGGGGGAGTATATGAGGATCAAAGTACTCATAGATATCACAATTCCATTGATGATGTTCTTCACACTAATCATTGATGGCGAGGAAGAACATGAGCAAGAAAGGGAGATGGAAGAGGAAGAGAATGATGCAGAGAAGAAGAAGAAAGAGATGACGAAAATTATCACTTTTAAGTACGAGCATCCCCCTGACTTTTGTTACAACTACGGAATTATTGGTCATAGTGAGAAAGCCTGCCCCAGGAAGGGTGTGAAAGGATAAGAATGACAATTTGGGGCATGGATGCGTGCTGCAATATATAAGGGCGCCTCTAGTGAAGATGGGAGAAGCAAAAGCTCAAGTGACCGTAGTGGATTCTGGAGAAGCAATAATGCTGGTAGTAAAGGTAGCGACGCTCCGTCGTGGCGCAAAAATCTGCATAGCACAGAAGGTCACAAAAAAATTAATGGGGGAGAAGGAGATGTTACCAGCCCACTCAAAATCGCACTAGGTGACCAAACAGAACCTACAAGGGGTAAGAAACTAGTGTTTGAGGAGGAGGAGGAGAGGAAATCTGAACCTTTTTCAGAAAGGGGACATAAAGCAGAAGCGGGGTCTAAAGTGACGAATGAAACAACGACCCAACCATGTCAACATGGCAGTAGTGAAAGGACTCATGATGGAAAAGGCAAAAAGGTCGAGATTGAAGAAAGAGAAGAGAGGTTGGTTCAAAAATCTGAAACAAAGGGGAAACAAACTACTTTAAGAAGGGTGAATAAACCAAAAGGGAAGCAACAGAGAGTACCCCTTATTTTGGGACCCAAGAAAAGGTTTGTTGGATACATGGAGTTCGATGATGAGGCGGAATTTTCGAAGAAGGCAAGAATGGAGATTGACAGAGAAGAGGAGGGACAAGCTAGAGCAAAACAATCTGCATAAAAACAAGTATTAGAGTTTGGAAGCGCTGGGCTGCAGGGACAACTCGGTGAGTCAAAATGAGAATAACAGTATGGAACTGCCGGGGACTGGGGAACGGCCCGGCAGTTAGAGGGCTTCTGGATCTCCAGAAGCAGGAAGACCCCGATATGCTTTTCTTGTCCGAGACAAAGATGGACAAGGGAAGGATGCAATGGCTCCAACATTTATTGGGAATGTAAAAATGATAGTGAAGGATTGCGAAGGTAAAAGTGAGGGTCTTGCCCTCATGTGGAAAAAGCATGTCAACGCAGAACTCCACAACTACTCAAGATATCACATAGATACGAAGATTGTTGAGAAAGATGGGTACAAATGGCAGTTTACTGGCATATATGGTGAACCTTCCTCGGATAAAAAGGATAAGACTTGGAAATTACTAAGGATTCTAAACCAACAACTCAATCTTCCATGGTTGTGTGCTAGAGATTTTAATGAAGTGTTGTATGGCCATGAGAAAAAAGGAGGTACACCCCATAGCCAAAGATCAATGGAAAGTTTTAGAATGGCACTTGCAGAATGTGGACTACGTGACCTCGGCTATTCTGGTGACAAGTATACATGGAGAAATAATAGCCATGATGCTAAACTTTGTGTCAAGGAAAGATTGGATCGGGCTACTGGATCTAGAGAGTGGTGTGTGCGCTTCCCATCTTATTGGGTGATAAATGGCAACCCAAGGCACTCGGACCACAGGCCGATCACTGTTTCGATCGATGGAACCAGGACACAATACAAAAGGATTGAAAAGGAAACACATTTAGATTGAAGGCTAAATGGTTGGATGAAGAAGAATGTGAAGATATTGTCACAAGTGCCTGGAACATTTCAAATATCAGAAGTGATGGTAATGTGTCTCAAGGCATCAAAACTGTAGCCATGGACTTAAAAGCTTGGGATTGTAACATACTAGGAGACATTCAAAAGAGAATAAAGAAGTTAAGAGATGAATTGGAAATGGTTGGAAGAAGTGAAATAAGTCAAGACAAGGTCAATCGAGAGCATGTTATAAAGGAGAAATTGGATCGACTAGAGAAGCAACACAACCTTTTTTGGAGGCAAACAACCCATGTCAAATGGTTGCAGTTTGGAGATAAAAATACACCTTTTTTCCATGCCTTTGCTTTAGAGAGGAAAAGGCGCAATACCACTCAGAAGCTGAGGAAAGAAGATGGGTCCTAGTTAGAGAAGGCAGAATAACTAAAGGAACATATTTCAAATTATTTCTTTAGTTTGTTTACTTCAACGGCAGGGCAGGATAATGATATAATTCTGCAATCAATTCAACCTAGAGTAACTGATCAAATGAACGAGCTCCTTTGTGCAAAATATACTAAAGAAGAAGTGAAAGCTGCCTTGAATAATATTGGTGATCTAAAGGCTGTCGGACCTGATGGCATGCCTGCAATCTTTTTTAAGAGATTCTGGAGCACTATAGGAGAGCAAGTAACCAAGGAGCTGCTCAAGGTGTTGAGAGGTGGTGAGATGCCTGAAGAGTGGAACAACACCATGATAGTTCTGATTCCAAAAATAGCTAGACCAGAGAGATTGAAGGACTTGCGACCCATCAGCCTCTGCAATGTGGTCTACAAACTAATATCAAAGGTAATCACCAGAATATTAAAAAACATTTTTCCTGAAATAATATCCCCCAATCAAAGCGCATTTGTGTCTGGACGCATGATATCTGACAATATTCTTTTAGCATATGAAATGACTCACTTTTTGCAGAGGAAGAGGGGTGGAAGAGTAAGTTATGTTGCTATCAAACTTGACATGAGCAAGGCTTATGATCGAGTTGAATGGAAGTTCTTGCAAGGAATCATGTTGAAACTCGGTTTCAATAGAAGTTGGGTGCAACTCATGATGAATTGTGTGACAACGGTGAAATACCAAATCAAAGTTAATGGGGACGTCACAAAGATAATTATTCCTGAGAGGGGGCTTCATCAAGGTGACCCTCTCTCTCCATATCTCTTTCTTTTATGCGTTGAGGGCTTCTCGGCCATGTTACAAAATGTTGAGATGAATGGGAGGTTTAAAGGAATCAAAATATGTAATACAGCCCCAAGCATAAGTCGTCTTCTTTTTGCAGATGATTCACTTCTTCTCCTAGAAGTAAATGCCAACAACAGTCGCGAGCTTAATCAAATTCTAAACTCCTATGAAGCTTGCTTGGGCCAGGCTCTAAATAAGGAAAAGTCAGCCATCTTGTTCAGCAAGAATACAAATATCGAGGACAAAGAGGAGCTCATGAATTAGCTCAATATTGCTATAGAAGGCTTCTCGGGAAAATATTTGGGTTTACCATGCTATATTGGTAGATCAAAAACCAAAGATTTTGAGTATATCAAGGAAAAAGTATGGAAAAGGTTACAAGGTGGGAAAGAAAAAATGCTCTCGAAGGCCGATAAGGAAGTCCTTATCAAAGCTGTAGCGGAAGCAATCCCTGTTTATGCGATGGCATGTTTTGACCTCACCAAATCTCTGTGTGAAGATGTCAGCTCAATGATTGCGAGGTTTTGGTGGAGTCAATTGGATAAAGAAAATAAAATCCACTGGGTTGGATGGGACAAGCTGACAAAACCCAAAAACGATGGAGGGCTAGGATTTAGAGACCTATATTCTTTCAACTTAGCTATGTTGGCAAGGCAGGCTTGGAGAATGCTGCAAAACCCATCTTCCCTATGCGCTCAAGTGATGGCTGCTAAATACTAGCCAAACCAGAATCTGTTACAAGCAAGGCCAAGAGATGGCATTTCATATAGTTGGAGAAGCATTTTGAAAGGAGTACAGGTGTTGCAAAGTGGAATCATATGGAGAGTAGGAGATGGATCCAATATCAATATATGGGCAGATCCTTGGCTACCAAGGGGTGTTTCTAGGAGAGTAACATCTCAGCAAGGCAGCCATGTTATCACAAAGGTTTCATATTTGATCGACCCTACCTATGGCACATGGGATTTACAACCGATTGATCAAACTTTCAACAAAGAAGATGTAGAGGTAATTGTCCAAATTCTGATCCGAGAGGGCGCTAAAGACACTCCTGCCTGGCATTTTGACAAAAGGGTATATTTTCAGTAAAATCTGCATCTCAAGTAGTGTTGGAAAACCAAGCCAGGAACTCCGCACATGATGGAGCTCCGTCATCAAGTAAGAATGTTCAGCATAGGATAACATTTTAGAAGAAACTATGAACGTTGCCCTTGCCCAACAAGATCCTGCACTTTCTATGGCGACTAGCCCATTATAGCTTACCTCTAAGAATGAAACTATAGAATAGAGGAATGGAAGTGGATACAAGATGTCTAGTATGCCATCGAATGGATAAAGATGGAGGTCATTATTTCCTAAAGTGCAAATTTGTCAAGGCCGTTTGGAGAACTGCATTGTTGGAAGAAAGTCGGATGCAACTTCTCAATTGCCCAAATGCCATCTCGATGGTGGAGGATATCTTGCACATGGAAGAGGGAAAATGTCTGAAAGTATGCATCCTTTTGTGGTTATGGTGGTCTGAAAGAAATAGAGCTAATCAAGGAGAAAGGATTAGGACTGAAGAGGAAATTATATATTCAGTTCAGCTGCACTTGTTGGAATACAAAAAATACATCAAGCGACAAGAGCAAAATGTGTAGGCTGTAAACCAGGTTTGATGTCCTGCCCCTGATGATTTCTTTAAAATTAATACTGGTGGACCCTTTAGGCTATCAACTAAATCAGGAGGATGGGGTTTTACCATAAAAACAATCATGGAATTGCACTAGTTGCAGGAGGAGGAAGTTTGGCAAATGTTGTTGAACCACTACAAGCTGAAGCTCTGGCCATGCTCTATGATGTGAACGAAGTGTCAAGAATGGGGTGCCAAGTAGTCATCTTAGAGACGGATGCATTTGCTCTAAAGCAGGCAATCACTGTCAGATTTCGGGTTCCGGCAAAACCCTTGAGGTTCGAACACTGGGGTGCGCACAAAGATCTCTCCCCCTCTCTAGATCACACTCCGTAAGATCTCACGGCCTAGCTCGACGAACCCAAAGAACGAGAGACACAAGATTTATACTGGTTCGGGCCACCGTTGTGGTGTAATAACCTACTCCAGTGTGGTGTGGTGGATTGCCTCTTGGGCTGATGATGAACAGTTACAAGGGAAGAACAGCCTCCTGAGGAGAGGTGTTCTTGTGCTTGGTGAACTTTTGTGGCTGGGGATGATCTGAGTAATCCGGGATCTCCCCTAATCTGATATCCGATGCCTCACTACGGTGGTGGCTAGTCCTATTTATAGAGGCCCTGGTCCTCTTCCCAAATATTGAGCGGGAAGGGATCCCACAATGGCCAAATTCGAAGGGGGACATCTAGTACAAGCTATCCTAACAAAAGGTGGTCTTCGCCTGCCAAAGGCTCTGGTGGTGACGCTGTCTTGGGCTCCACGGTGACCTCCGCCCTGCTGTCCTGCTGGTCTTGGTCTTGTTGCACCGATATGGAAACCTTTTCCTGATGCCTCAAGACTCCTCGCCCGCGGTTGCCTACTTAGCACCAAATAGGAAACAAGGACACTACGCGCACTGGCACCCGCCTGGCTCCAGTTGTCATGGCTTGCGTCACAGAAACCTAGCGAGATGTCCCTTGCCTTGATCTCTTCGCCCCTCGTGAGCTAGCCTGGTGAGGCCGTCCCTGAGGAGGTCTTGCGTCATCCGCCTCACGAGGGTCTTGAGTGTTTGTTGGTGAAGATGGGTCGTACAGGCCACTGGGGGAGCCACGCCGCAGGCCGCAGGCAGGCAAGTCTGGGGACCCCTGATCCCAGAATGCCGACAATAGCCCCTGGGCCCAAGGCGCGCTCGGACTTGGCTTCGAGGCGAAGCCAAAGGGCAAGTGAGGAGCACCGCGGGCCCCCACAGCCTGCGGGCACGGTTGGCGCGTGCCGACTGATTGGACATGGGCATCTTCGCTTCCCCACACCGCCTCAGCAACTGCTCGTCTTGACGAGCCCTTGCTGCATGCAGAAAAAGGTCATTATTACCTTGGATCATGGAGGCCCGCGGTTGGCCTCCCCTGGGCAATAAATGTGAAGCGGGGGGCGGAGCCCCCGTCACCCATCTCCTCCTTAGCTTCTCCCGCTCCTTCTTCTTCCTCATTCCATCGCTTGCAGCATCGGCCATGGCGCCGATAAGGAGGTTCTTGGCTGCGGAGAAGGGAAAAACTACCCTCAATGAGCCTGAGCTACTCCCGCCGAAGAAGAGGCAGTCCCATCGTCGCAAGATAGTCATGAGGTCGGTAGCGTCGCGGCCGTGGTATGAGCGGCCACCTCCTGGGTATCCGCTGCCTTTGCACGCCCAAGCTACGGGCTAACGGTTGCTGCAGCTGGGCTTCGTGGGTAGTGGTAGAAGTCTCCGCCGTGGGCAACGCGGTCCTGGCCCACGGCTGGCAGACGTTCCCCCGCGTGCGCGGATTGGGCAGGCGGTGTGCCCTCCACTTCAAGTACGATGGCGACGCGACCCTCTTCATGAGGGTGTTCGGGGAAGATGGTCGCCGCGTCCGGTGCTGCCCCGAGGACAACAACGGCGAGGAGGTGCTCGGCCTTGGCGATGTCCATGACGAGAGTGACGGCGGGCCCGCCCTCGGCACCGGCCATATCTCGTCCAGCTACGGTGACTCTTCTTCCGGCGACAGCTCCAGCAGTGGCGGCTACGACCAGCCGCCACGCCGTCGTTCCTGCTTCGAAGGCGGCAGCGGGTCATCTTGTCACCGCGCTCCTGTGAAGCGCGAGGAGGGGTCTGGCTGAGCTCAGGAGGGCGCCATGGGCCCGTCCTCGCGACCTGTCGCGGGAGCATGTTCCGCTTTTATTTCGTTCTTCCTTTCTGATATTGCGTGAAGATTGAAAAAGCTTGAGAACACCAAAAGTATGAAACAAGTGCTTGGCTTGTCATCGGGGTTGTGCATGATTTGAATACTTTGTGTGGTGAAGATGGAGCATAGCCAGACTATATGATTTTGTAGGTATAACTTTCTTTGGCCATGTTATTTGGAAGAGACATAATTGCTTAGTTAGTATACTTGAAGTATTCTTATTTCTATGTCAATATTAAACTCTTGTCTTGAATCTTTCGGATCTGAATATTCATACCAAAATTAAGAGAATTACATTGAAAATTATGCCAAGTAGCATTCCACATCAAAAATTCTGTTTTTATCATTTACCTACTCGAGGACGAGCAGGAATTAAGCTTGGGGATGCTTGATACGTCGCCAACATATCTATAATTTTTTATTGTTCCATGCTATATTATATCCTATTTTGGACATTATTGGGCTTTATTATACACTTTTATATTATTTTTGGGACTAACCTATTAACCGGAGGCCTAGCCCAAAATTGCTGTTTTTTTTGCCTATTTTAGGGTTTCGCAGAAAAAGAATATCAATCGGAGTCCAAACGGAATGAAACCTTCGGGAACGTGATTTTCGGAACGAACATGGTCCAGAGGACTTGGACCCTATGTCAAGCAACCAATGAGGAAGGCACAAGGTAGGGGGCGCGCCTACCCCCCAGGTGCGCCCTCCACCCTCGTGGGGCCCACATTGCTCCACCGACGTATTCCTTCCTCCTATATATACCTACGTACCCCCAAACTACCAGATATGGAGCCAAAAATCTAATTCCATTGCCGTAACTTTCTGTATCCATGAGATCCCATCTTGGGGCCTTTTCCGGAGCTCCGCCGGAGGGGGTATCGATCACGGAGGGCTTCTACATCAACACCATAGCCTCTCCGATGAAGTGTGAGTAGTTTACTTCATACCTACGGGTCCATAGTTATTAGCTAGATGGCTTCTTCTCTCTTTTTGGATCTCAATAGAAAGTTCTCCCCCTCTCTTGTGGAGATCTATTCGATGTAGTCTTCTTTCGCGGTGTGTTTGTTGAGATCGATGAATTGTGGGTTTATGATCAAGTTTATCTATGAACAATATTTGAATCTTCTCTAAATTCTTTTATGTATTATTGGTTATCTTTGCAAGTCTCTTCGAATTATCAGTTTGGTTTGGCCTACTAGATTGATCTTTCTTGCAATTGGAGAAGTGCTTAGCTTTGGGTTCAATCTTGCGGTGTCCTTTCCCAGCGATAGTAGGGGCAACAAGGCACGTATTGTATTGTTGCCATCGAGGAAAACAAGATGGGGTTTATATCATATTGCATGAGTTTATCCCTCTACATCATGTCATCTTGCTTAAAGCGTTGCTCTGTTCTCTTGAACTTAATACTCTAGATGCATGTTGGATAGCGGTCGATGTGTGGAGTAATACTAGTAGATGCAGGTAGGAGTCGGTCTACTTGTCTCGGACGTGATGCCTATATACATGATCATACCTAGATATTCTCATAACTATGCTCAATTCTGTCAATTGCTCAACAGTAATTTGTTCACCCACTGTAATACTTATGATCTCGAGAGAAGCCTCTAGTGAAACCTACGCCCCCCGGGTCTATTTTCCATCATATTAATCTTCCAATACTTAGTTATTTCCTTTGCTATTTATTTTACTTGCATCTTTATTTCTCTTTATCATAAAAATACCAAAAATATTGTCTTATCATATCTATCAGATCTCACTCTCGTAGGTGACGGTGACAGGATTGACAACCCCTTTATCGCGTTGGTTGCGAGGAGTTTATTTGTTTGTGTAGGTGCGAGGGACTCGTGTGTGGCCTCCTACTGGATTGATACCTTGGTTCTCAAAAACTGAGGGAAATAATTACGCTGCTCTACTGCATCACCCTTTCCTCTTCAAGGGAAAACCAACGCAGTGCTCAAGAAGTAGCAAGAAGGATTTCTGGCGCCGTTGCCGGGGAGTGTACGCAAAAGTCATCATACCAAGTACCCATCAAAAATCCTTATCTCCCGCATTACATTATTTTCCATTTGCCTCTCGTTTTCCTCTCCCCCACTTCACCCTTGCCATTTTATTCGCCTTCTCTCTCCATCCTCCCTATCTTTCTCTATTCACCTCTTTTTGCTCGTTTCTTGTTTGCTTGTGTGTCGGGTTGCTTGCTTGTCACGATGGCTCAAGATAATACCAAATTGTGCGACTTTACCAATACCAACAACAATGATTTTATCAGCACTCCGATTGCCCCTCTTACCGATGCTGAATCTTGTGAAATTAATGCTGCTTTGCTGAATCTTGTCATGAAAGATCCGTTTTCCGGCCTTCCTAGTGAAGATGCCGCTACCCATCTAAACAACTTCGTTGATTTGTGTGATATGAAAAAGAAGAAAGATGTGGACAATGATATTGTTAAATTGAAGCTATTTCCTTTTTCGCTTAGAGATCGTGCTAAAGCTTGGTTTTCGTCTTTTCCTAAAAATAGTATTGATTCGTGGAATAAGTGCAAAGATGCTTTTATCTCTAAGTATTTTCCTCCCGCTAAGATCATCTCTCTTAGAAACGATATTATGAATTTTAAGCAACTTGATCATGAACATGTTGCACAAGCTTGGGAGAGGATGAAATTAATGATACGTAATTGCCCTACACATGGTTTGAATTGGTGGATGATTATACAAATTTTTTATGCCGGATTGAATTTTGCTTCTAGAAACCTTTTAGATTTGGCCGCGGGAGGCACTTTTATGGAAATCACTTTAGGAGAAGCTACTAAACTCCTAGATAATATTATGGTTAATTATTCTCAATGGTACACTGAAAGATCTACTAATAAGAAAGTGCATGCGATAGAAGCGAAATGCCCGTGGTACCCCTGAACCGAAAGAACCGCCTCAAATCAATGGGGGTACTTTCGTAACTTACCCCACATTTCGGACAAGCGCGTCTCTAAGCCATGGTTCCCCACTGCCATCCCATCCGCCCACCCATTCGTACACCGAGGCCGCGAAGACCCGCGACGAAACCCCACACCCTGCTCTGTCTGCCATCCAGCCGGAGCCTCTTCCCCGACGACGTCGTCCACAGCAACACCTCGACGTCCCTCATACACCGTACCGGATGAGGATCCGTCGTCGATCTCATCGTCCCGCTGGTTCAGCTACCCCGTCCTCCACCTCCAAGGAGCTGCCCCGACGTTCCCCTCGTCTTTCGCACCACCTCCATTCCCACACCGCCGTCTTCACCTGCACCATCGGAAGAGCATCATCATCACCGTTTCCTCGGATGAAGCTGCGGCCTAATCGGCGCCACCAAAGAGGTTGTACACTAATCGCCGCATTTTCTTCTTGATTTGATCTCACGATGGTGCCGGCGCTCAGTCCCGAGCTAACACAGCGCGGCTCCATCCACGGCGGCATCGCCGGCCACTTCCTCCACGGCGTCGCTCCCTCGGCAGCAACGTCCACATCAGTAGGACCTGCTGCTGCTTTAGCTCTCGCTTGCGCTGCTGCTCTGCTCTTGCTCTCGGTCCCTTGCCTGGTCTGCTCTTGCTCGCGCTGCTGCTCTCGCTCTTGCTCTTTCCTGCGATGCTGCTCCGATTTAGCTACACTTCACTCCGATGCCGCCGGGGTGAAGGAAGAACCAGCCGCAGCGGGGAGGGGGCCCGCCGGAGAGGTACCCCACTATCTATCTTAGGTTTCAGGATGGGGGCGGTGGTCGCCGGCCGTGGCGGGGCGTTGGCGGGGCGGTGCGTGGGGATCGCCGGAGAAAAATCTCGGCAGGGGGGCCTAGAGGGATGGTCGGGACAACGGCAGACCGGCGGTGGGGAGTGTTTTTGGGGCGGGCGGGGCGGCAGGGGGCTGCTGTTTGGCCGGCTCAGGGGGTGGAGGTTGAAGATGAACCGCAGGCCCTTGATTTCGTATCCAATGGCTGCAAAATCGACTGTCCAGAGATGAAAAAGTCAGTCGACCGACGTGTAGCCTCACCTTGCTAGTGCGTTCAGTTTCGACAACAAAATTCAGTTTCGACAGCAAAATTCAGTTTCGACAATTATGTTCAGTTTCGACAGTTAAGTTCAGTTTCGACAGTTAAATTCAGTTTCAACACTTAAGTTCAGAGATGAGCGGCTGATGTATTTTACATCTAGCACTTTGTGGTTATGTATTTTACATCATGTATTGGAGATGCTATTAGAATTTCACTCAGGTTAACGTTGTTTGTTGTCTCTCTTGTCCTGCTTCAGCCTCGGCGTCGCACAACTCACCAGAGCTGCTCCAATGACGAAACCCTCCATCACAGCAGAGCAGTACCTCGGACTCCATCTCCAGACGCCTAAGATCTTCTTCCCCTCCTCCGACAGCCAAGTCAGTCGGAGCATCCTCACCGGCCAACCCAATCACGCTGAGATCGACATGGCTTCGCCAAAGAGGTTGTACAATTGTTGCATCTCTTTTTTACTCTACATGTTATATATATTGTCCACTAAGCACACGGATTTGTTCCTTTAGTGTCTCCTTGAAAGAAAAAACGTAGGAATTTTAATTTTCACTTGTCCTCCTTTTCAAATTCCTATTCATGAAGCACAAGACTAAGAGATAGTAGCATAATAGCATTATAACCGTACATTTTCTTGTGGTTTGACTTAATCTCACCATGCTTCTTTGCATCCTGTGATCTTCCAATTATTGTGAATCAAACACCCAGATTGGCAGAAATCCTGTGTTTTTAAATTCTCTATTTTGCACGTGCATTCCTATCCTATTCATGTCTATTTCCTATCCCTGCATTGTTGGAATCCTCCAATTCAAATGAGCCCTTACAGAATTACTTCTCTTACAGATAGTTGTCAAAGAAAACCTTGCATGGTTTGTCCCGCTCCTGTTGCGCCGTCGTCCACCCCAGCTCAGCTGCTCCAACGACAGAAGGGTCCAGCACAGCAGGGATCCGGTCTCCAGACTGTCTTTCGCCGCTTCAGATCTTCTTCCCCGCCACTGGCATCCATGAAAACTGCACTACCATCATCAACCGAGCAGATGACCTCGAGGACTACACGGGTCCGCAAGACAGGTCGCACTCTTTCGTGTCTGCTTATGTTATGCATCGCTTAATATTACATGCTACTTTATCATCCTATTCACGATTAGACTCTGAGTCAGCTCCAAACTAATGGTCAAACTTGAGTTTTTAAATGGTTGTGGGGTACATATCGGGGCTGCTATCAATAGTATCTATCTACTATCTGGTTAATCTCCGGTGTCTACTATGAGTTTCATGTTGGGTGGGAAACAAACAGTAAAGAAGCCATTATCTGTATTTTTTAACTGAAGCCATTATCTGCCTGCTATTATTGGTTTTGGGTCTATCCATAGGTTGCTACCATCACTCTGGATTTCTGCATGCACTCCTTACATAATCTCACTATGTTTTATTCCTATGCATGACAGTTATTGTAAACAATGGAACTGAACATATAGAGCAAAAGAGACGAGCCTTGTGTGGCAATAAAATTTCATGCAGACGTCGCTCCATGGTAGGCGCAAAGGCAGCCCCCCTCCACGCATTTCGGATTGTAATCGAGAGGAAGATATCTGTTCTGAGGGGGATTCAGAAGGAGAAGACAACTCCTATTTACCCCCTGAGGTCTTCGCTCTAACTTGGCATGCTGATGTTGGTTATATCATGCATATGGTGTCTTGCGTTGCTTACTTTATACATCAAATATGTCATCTGCTTAGTTTAGACATCCTTTGTGCGAATGCCATCTGCTTAGTTTATTCATCGTTTATGTGAATTATGCAACGCCATCTTGTTTAGCCAGGCATCATATATGTGAATTTTGCAATGCCATCCTGCTTAGCCAGTCATCTTATATGTAAATTATATCAGGCCATCCTTTTTTCGTTACATATTACATTTGTCAACAATGTTATTACATTCAACTGCTCTTCGTGTGCATCAGCCATTTGACACGGTGATGGCAAATTCTGGAGTGAAAACAAGGTCTTCAGAGCAGACTATGCTATCTGATGAAGCGCATATCTCGCTGGTTACGGATAGCTCCTCAGAGGAGGATTCGGAGACAGATGACCAGTCCTATCCCTCCCCCCTGAGGTGTATGCTCTAACTTGGCAGGGTTATGTTGCTCATATCGTGCGTATGGTGTCTCGCATTGCTATGTCATTTGATTAGTTTAGACATGCTTTGTGTGAATGCCACCTGTTCAGTGTCTAATTACCATATATGTGAATTATGCATTGCCATCTTGTTGCAAGACATTATATATGTGAATTATGCATTGCCATCTTGTTGCAAGACATTATATATGTGAATTATACAATGCTATCTTGTTGCAAAGGCATTATATATGTGAATTATGCAATGCCATGTTGTTTAGCCAATCATCATGTATGTGAATTATATCATGCTATCATTTTTTTGTATTACGTGTTCCATTTGGCGACAACGTTTGTATATTGAACTACTCTTCCTGTGCATCAGCCATTTGAAGCGGTGATGGAAGTATCTGGAGTGAAAACAAGGTATTCAGACAGACAATGCTACCTGCTGAAGCAGACATCTTGCTGGTTACAGAGAGCTCCTCAGAGGAGGATTCAGAGACTGATGACCAGTCCTATTTTTCCCCTGAGGTCTATGCTCAAACTTGGTAGGGTTATATTACCCATGTCATGCATGTTGTCTTGCATTGCTTAGTTTTTACATCATATATGGATCGCCATCTGCTTACTTGCTTACTATATAAATCATATATTTGAATTAGATCATGCCATCATGTTTACATAGTACATACACATCATCTATCTGAATTATGGCATGGCAACCCATTTAATAAAGACATCATATAGTTATATCATCTCATCCTGTTTAGTGTTTACAGTCATCATATTTTGAATTATGGCATTCTATTCGTGAATGTATGTGAATTATGGCATGCCAACCTATTTAATAAACACATTATATAGTTATGTCATGTCATCATGTTTACATAATCTCATATTTTGAACTATGTCTTTCCATCTTTTTTAGTTAGCCATCATAATGTGAAATTGTGTCATGCTATCCTGTTTAGTTAGCCATCATATATGTGAAATTGTGTCATGCTATCCTGTTTGGTTAGACAACATAAATATGAATTATTTTATGCCCTCTTTTATTCCCCACTATCCATTGCACCTGTCTATCATACAATTCTATACTTTCAATTACTTTTCTTGTTTATCAGCCATTTGAATTGGAGAGCGTGATGGCAGTATCTAAGGGAGTAACAACATGGTCTTCAGAAAAGATAGTGCTACCACCTGATGCAGATAGAACCACGGTTGTACTTGCCCAAGGACCAGATCCACCACACATAACCCAGACTCTCGCAGATTGTACCCCTACCCAGTTGGACAGAGAACCAGCTACACCCCTTCTAACCCCAACCCCGGCAGATAGTAACCCAGTTCCAGTTGACATAGCACCGTCTCCACCACAGAGCACCCAAACACGAGCAGTTAGTAAGGGAACTGCAGTGCCCAAAGCACGAGGACCACCACTCCTAATCCCAACTCAACTCTTAAAGGAGAACAAGATTTGTTCTCAGGTCAGGTTCTGTAGCTATGGTTCATACTCCTTTCCTCTTGCATGACTGTATTTACTCATACCAACTATTTTCTAATTTGAAGGATGGAATTGAAACTCCAATGGCGCAACAGGTATGTTTTAAACCTGTTTCTTTAACTGGTTTGCTATTGTAACCTGCTCTATGTTGATTTCAGTTTCAATTGAATAAACAGTTATGTTCTCATGTCATGCACATTACAAGTGTTGTTATTGCTCTATAGTTACCCACACTTATATTCTGTTGATTCTGTTTTGTCTTGAACAAATATTATTTGAACTGTGTCTCTATCTTGATTTGGCAACAAAAACTAGAATGATATAGACCATAAAGTGACCATGGTACATATATATATGTTTGTTTCATGCTGTTATCCTGTCCACTTTACTACTGAACTCATTTACCAAAATGAGTTTCATATACAACATGGTAAACATGTGATGTGTCTGCTTGTTTCTCTTTTAGAATGCGGACAAAATATTGGAGAACGGTACCGCGTTATCCAATGGTAAAGGAAGTAATGCAGATAAGGTTCAAGATAGTGAGACATCCCTGTTGGTCTCCAAGAAAGCTGATAAAAACTATCTTGATGGCAGTGAGGGAACCCAAAAGTCATGTCTTGATGTAGTGTTCGAGTTACTGGCCACTACTACTGGCACAAGCTCTTCGAACTCGCTGCCTGAATCAGTTCGTCTTCTTGAGTCTCAACTTCAAGTTCAAAGACATCGATCAGATGTGCTGCGACAGGAAGCTGAAGGACTGAGGAAGTCCCTGCAGAATTCAGATGCATATTTTCTAGTGCAACAACAAAGCGCTGGAGGATTTAAGCGCCAAACAAGAGAAAGTTAATAAGCTTGCTAAGCATCTTGACAGCATTATGGGTACCCATGATATTGTTTCTTGAGATCTTCTGAAGTGGTTTCAGTTCTAGATTTGTTTTGCTGCGGCGTTTATTTGCGCTGGTCGCCAACTTTGACAACCAGTGTATATGATATGCTGCTTTGTTCCCTATATTTGCACTCGTGGTGAACATTGATGCCCAGTGGATGTATTATGTGTAATAGCCATGATAGCCTAGCGTTAGTTGCTTGCTTATTTATTTCCTTGTTGTCTTGTTTATTTGTTTGCTTGTAGTCATTGCAGTTCTTTTTCCGCGGTTAGCTAGTGGCTGCAATAACCTATTTTTTAAAACTAGGCCACAATAACCATGGGCTAATATTTACTATAGTGACACTGGGCCTCCTACTGGCTGTAGAAACAATGGGCCTTCTATGGGCCGTAAAAACAATGGGCCTTCTACACGTCGTAGAAACAATGGGCCTTCTGTGGGCCATATTATCAATGGGCTTTATACGGGCCGTATAATCGATTGGCCAAACATGGGCCAAACAGACCGCATTATGGCCGTAAACGGGCTAGAGTTGGAATCGTCCGTTCATGGGCCGACCATAACGGGCCATCGTTAATAGGCCGTATTTGATGACGCTATGAAATCGGCCCAACGTATTAACGGACCACAAACGGGTCGACTGTAACCACGGGCTGAATTTGGCCCACAAGCAGAAAATGACAGTAATGGGCCGTAAGTAAACGAATGCTGGAAATGAGCCCAAGAATAAATGGGCTCTGAGAAGGCCGAAAGATAACATGGGTTGGAAACGGCCCAACGGAATAACGGGCCGTTAATGGGTATAAAGTGATACACTGTTCATTATGGGCCAGTTTCACCATGGGCCATTAATGGGCGTAAAGTGATACACTGTTCATTACGGGCCAGTTTCACCATGGGTCGTTAGTAGACCAAGAGTTACATAGGGCCTCATATGGGCCGAAAGACGTCATGGGCCATACATGGGCCAGAAGTGAAAACGGGCTGGAATCATATTGGATGGCCCAGATGACGCTACTGGGCCTAATTCGGATAGGGTGTAGTGGGCCTTGGGTTAGCGGGCTGTAAATGGGCTATATTTGAGCAGGCCGTTAACAGGCTTTCCATGGGCCGGCCCGCCAGCTTTTGACCAAGTCAAATGGGCCGGCCTTTTCACAGAATGGGCCTCTGTTGGGCCGTGCCACGTGTCGACGTATCATAGGCGCCTTCCGTCCAATGAATGGTTGACATCTGTCCCAACGATGAGTTGACACGTGTTTCCTCCAGCCAATGATGATTTTACACGTGGAAAATCCCCATTGGTCGGGGCTGTTAACGGGTTATCGGATCCAAAACCAGACCCTATAGCTTAACGGCGTTACGTTACGGTGGATGCCACGTGTCGGTCACCCTTGACAAAAGCACTTCTGTGACGCGCGATTTATCGTCATGGAAGTGGACACTTCCGTGATGATAATTTTGCTAATGTCATGGAACACTTCTACGACAGCACAGGTGTCGGTGTCAAAACCGGCGGATCTCGGGTAGGGGGTGCCGAACTGTGCGTCTAGGCCGGATGGTAACAGGAGGCAAGGGACATGAAGTTTTACCCAGGTTCGGGCCCTCTTGATGAAGGTAAAACCCTATGTCCTGCTTGATTAATATTGAATATATAGGTGTTACAAGAGTAGATCTACCACGAGATCAGAGAGGCTAAACCCTAGAAGCTAGCCTACGATATGATTGTATGTTGTGATTGTTGTCCTACGGACTGAAACCCTTCGGTTTATATAGACACCGGAGAGGGTTAGGGTTACACAAGGTCGGTTACAAAGGAGGAGATATCCATATATGTATTGCCTAGCTTGCCTTCCACGCCAAGTAGAGTCCCATCCGGACACGAGATAAAGTCTTCAATCTTGTATCTTCATAGTCTAACAGTCCGGCCAATGGAGATAGTCCAGCTGTCCGGAGACCCCCGAATCCAGGAAGGTCTAGAGAAATAAAAGAAAGAAAGGGAAACAAGACAGATGACGCATATGCAGAAAATGGACAAAGGGAGGGGACTAACATATAAAGTCCAGTGCTAGGCGTAGAATCTTTGGAGCCTGGCTGCGTTCCATGGGTTTGGCTCAAGTCGACTAGTCGATGCATCCCGCAGTCGGTACGCTCCGCCGGTCAGAACTTGGTCGATGATGAAGGGACCTTCCCATTTGGGCTCTAGCTTGTTTTTTTCTTATCCGGCAGCCGGAGAACTAGTTCGCCAACGTTATAAGTTTTGGCTCGTACTTCTCTGCTTTGGTATCTGCGAGCCTGTTGCTGGTAAAATGCAGAACGGGCTTTGGCTACGTCGCGCTCTTCCTCCAAGGTGTCTAGACTGTCCTGCCGATCGAGCTCGGCTTCTCCTTCTTCGTACATGCGCACTCGAGGTGAGTCATGAATTATTTCACAGGGCAGGACTGCCTCTGCGTCGTACACCATAAAAAATGGTGTGTATCTGGTACTACGATTCGGCGTGGTCCGCAGCCCCCAGAGTACGGAGTCGAGCTCCTCTACCCAGTGCGTGTCAGACTCTGTTAAGGAGCTCACTAATCTGGGTTTAATACCGCTCATTATAAGACCATTTGCTCGTTCGACTTGACCGTTGGTTTGTGGGTGGTAGACTGAAGCGTAATCGAGCTTGATGCCCATTTTTCTGCACCAGAGTTTTACCTCATCGGCCGTGATGATGCTGTGGGGGACGCCGTAGCGATGTACAACCCCGAATATGAAATCTATCACCGGTCCGGATTCGGTTGTTTTAACCAGTTTGGCCTCTATCCACTTAGTGAATTTATCCACCATGACCAATAAGTATTTTTTCTTGTGGGTTCCACCTTTAAGGGGTCCAACCATGTCAAGCCCCCAGACCGCAAAGGGCCATGTAATGGGGATTGTTCGGAGGGCGGTGGGTGGCATATGGCTTTGATTTGCAAAGAGTTGGCAACCGGCGCAACGCTTGACTAAGTCCTGTGTGTCTGCCCGGGCCATTGGCCAATAGAATCCTGTACGGAAGGCCTTGCTCACAAGAGCCCGGGCTGCGGCGTGATGACCGCCAAGTCCGGCATGAATTTCTGCCAAAAGGTTCCGTCCTTCCTCTTCGGAGATGCACCGTTGAAGGACTCCGGTAGCGCTTTTTTTGTACAATTCTCCCTCGTGGACCCTATAGGCCTTTGATCGCCGCACTATGCAGCGTGCCTCATTTTGGTCCTCTGGGAGTTCTTGTCTAGTTAAGTAGGCCAGGAATGGTTCTGTCCATGGGGCAATAATGGCCATTATTTCGTGGGCTGATTGTGTTATTTTGGTGGCGGAGCCTCCGATTGTGTCAGAGAGTTCGGTATCGGGTGTTTTGGTCGGGTCCGGACTGTTGTTACCGGTGTCCCCTTCCCATGCTACGGACGGCTTGAAAAGCCTTTCTAGAAAAATGTTGGGAGGGACCTCGTCGCGTTTTGCACCAATGCGGGCGAGGATATCCGCCGCCTGATTGTTTTCCCGAGTCACATGGTGAAATTCGAGCCCATCGAACCAGGCTGGCATTTTTAGAACGGCGTTGCGATAAGCGGCCATTTTTGGATCCTTGGCATCAAAGTCTCCATTTATTTGGGATATTGCAAGGTTTGAATCCCTGCGCACCTCTAGGCGTTGGATCCCCATGGATACTGCCATCCGGAGACCATGTAGAAGGGCCTCGTATTTGGCTGCATTGTTGGCGTCCGTATACATTATCTGCAGTACGTATTGAACGGTGCCTCCTGTTGGGGACGTCAAGACGACGCCAGCCCCCAGACAAGCCAACATTTTGGAGCCATCGAAGTGCATGATCCAGTTTGAATATGTGTCGTACTCTTTAGGGAGTTCGGCTTCCATCCATTCAGCGACGAAGTCAGCCAAAACTTGCGATTTAATAGCTCGCCGTGGTTTGTAAGTTATGTTGAACGGGAGGAGCTCAATGGCCCATTTGGCAATCCGGCCCGTCGCGTCATGGTTGTTTATAATATTGTTAAGTGGTACTTCCGAGGCTACCATTATTGAACACTCTTGAAAGTAGTGTCGTAGCTTCCGGGATGCCATAAATACCGCGTACGCTATCTTTTGATAATGCGGGTACCGTGATTTGCATGGGGTAAGGACTGTGGACATGTAGTAAACCGGCTTTTGAAGGGGAAATTTGTGTCCGTCCGCTTCTCGCTCGACGACAAGCACTGCGCTTACTACTTGATGAGTTGCCGCAATGTATAATAGCATTGGTTTGCCAGTGTTTGGCGCGGCCAGGACTGGGTTTGTTGCCAATATGGCTTTTATTTCGTTCAGTCCGGCCGTGGCGGCGTCCGTCCACTCGAAGTGTTCAGTGCACCGTAGGAGGCGATAAAGGGGTAATGCCTTTTCTCCCAAGCGGGAGATAAAGCGGCTTAGAGCCGCCACGCATCTAGTTAATTTTTGTATTTGTTTGAGGTCAGTTGGGGTAGCCAACTGTGACAATGCTCGGATTTTGGCCGGATTAGCTTCAATACCTCTGCTGGAGACGATGAATCCCAGGAGCTTTCCTGCTGGTACGCCGAAAACGCATTTTTCCGGATTGAGCTTGATGTCATATGTTCGGAGGTTGTCAAATGTGACCCTCAAGTCGTCTACTAGGGTTTCGACATGCTTGGTTTTAACGACCATGTCATCCACGTGTGCCTCCACTGTTTTGCCGATCTGGTTTGCCAGGCATGTCTGAATCATGCACTGGTATGTTGCACCGGCGTTTTTTAGCCCGAAGGGCATTGTGTTGAAGCAGAATGGGCCGTATGGTGTGATGAATGCTGTTGCGGCTTGGTTTGGCTGTGCCATTTTGATTTGATGGTAGCCGGAGTATGCATCGAGGAAACACAATGAATCGTGTCCTGCGGTAGCATCAATGATTTGATCGATGCGGGGGAGGGGGAAGGGATCCTTTGAGCAGGCCTTATTAAGGTCCTTAAAATCGATGCACAAGGGCCAGGATTTGTCCTTCTTTGGCACCATCACCAGGTTTGCTAGCCAGTCTGGATGTTTTATGTCTCTGATGAATCTGGCCTCTAATAGCTTGGCTAGTTCCTCTCCCATGGCTTGTCTTTTAGGCTCGGAGAAATGTCGAAGAGCCTACTTGACTGGCTTGAATCCTTTTAGGATATTTAGGCTGTGTTCAGCCAGCCTGCGTGGGATTCCTGGCATGTCTGAAGGGTGCCAGGCAAAAATGTCCCAGTTCTCGCGTAGGAACTCTCGCAGTGCAGCGTCAACATCAGGGTTTAATTGTGCCCCGATGGAAGCTGTTTTTGTAGGGTCCGTTGGATGGACTTGGAATTTGACTATTTCGTCCGCCGGCTTAAAGGAGGTGGACTTGGATCTTTTATCGAGTATCACGTCATCCCTGTTCACCGTGGAGCGCAGCGTAGTTAGTTCTTCGGCCGCTAGGGCTTCGGATAGTGCCTCAAGGGCCAGTGCAGCTGTCTTATTTTCAGCGCGGAGTGCTATGTCCGGATCACTAACAAGAGTGATGATTCCGTTGGGCCCGGGCATTTTGAGCTTCATGTACCCGTAATGGGGTATGGCTTGGAAGATTGTAAACACCTCCCGCCCTAATAGAGCGTGGTATCCGCTGCTGAACGGGGCCACTTGGAATGTAATTTCTTCGGACCTGTAATTATCCGGCGTGCCGAATACCGCGTCTAGTGTGATTTTTCCGGCGCAGCGTGCTTCCCGACTGGGGATGATTCCTCTAAAGGTTGTGCTGCTTTGCTTAATGCGGCTCCAGTCTATTTCCATCTTTTGAAGAGTTTCCTCGTAGATGAGGTTTAATCCGCTGCCTCCGTCCATGAGTACCTTGGTGAGTCGAAAGCCGTCCATGATTGGACATAGGACCAGTGCGGCTGGTACTCGGGCTGTTCGGAATTTAGGTTCGTCACTGGCATTGAAGGTAATAGCCGTGTCGATCCAAGGATTTGTTTCTGCTATGTGGCAGATTTCGGACGTGCTACGGAGTGTTCGCTTCCGTCTTTTATTTGACGTGAAGGTCTCGAAGACCATTAAGACCGTAGTGTTGCCCTCGGGGTGGTGCTCTGTGGTTTTTGGGAGGAGTAGATCCTCACCACTTTTGGCTACCTGCCGGAGTATCCAGCATGCTCTAAGGCTGTGCGTTGGTATCGCATCCGCTGTACTATGAATTTTGCAGGGTCCGTTGAGCCATCCCTCCAGTACGGTTCCTTGCCCCATAGAGGGCTTTTTCTCTTTGGTAGTTAACCCAGGTGTATTGTGATAGTGCACCCTTTTATTTCGGACTGGGTTTGTATTCTAGGCCAGATTATCCCAAAATTTGATTTCGGTTTTCTAGGCGCTTTCCATCGCACAGTACTTTCGTACTATGGACACCAAGTCGGCAAAGCGTGTAATTTCGCGACGAATTATGGTGTTGAGGATTCCCTTGTCCATGCAATTATTGCAGAAGAGTGAAATTGCGTCTTCCTCACGGTAGTCCTTTATCCTATTCTTGACCAGGAGGAATCTGGCCCAGTAATGGTGTACTGTTTCTGCTGGCTCTTGCCTAATTTGGGATAGATCGCGTATGTTTGGGTGGGTGGGTGTAATTGAATCCGAATCCTCACCCAATCTGAGGCTCAGTGGCCAAGGAGTTTCCAAACTCGAAAGTTTGGATTCTTGGATGTTTTCCGGTAAGTCTGGCCCGCTGCCTGATTCTGGGTTCAGGCTTTGAGTGACATCCTCCCTCCGCGGGTATCCGGCTTGGAGGGATCAGGAATCCGGACGTAGCTAGTCCTTAAGATAGATGAAGTTTTGCCGCATTGTTCTTCCACCACCGCAACATGATGGGTGACCTGGGGAGAGTTAATTTCTCTTAGATCAGGTTTATGCCCAATCTGATCGTAGTCTGTAGCGACTCCCAGGGCAGCGATATGATCCAAGAGCTCGTTCAGGGAAGAGAGCTCCATTGGATCTAACTGCTTGGCGAGTTCCGAGTTGATGTGAAGATTGCTTTCGATGCCCCGAGAAGTCATCGTCGGCGCAACGGCCGAACAGGCGATCATAAGAAAACCACCTAGCCGGAGAGTTTGGCCGATAGCCAGAGCTCCCTCAGCGATAGTGCCGTCTTTAAACACGGGACGAGACATCCTTCCTTGTGGCGACGGCACAGTGGAACTCTCAATGAAAGCACCAATGTCGGTGTCAAAACCGGCGGATCTCGGGTAGGGGGTCCCGAACTGTGCGTCTAGGCCGGATGGTAACAGGAGGCAAGGGACATGAAGTTTTACCCAGGTTCGGGCCCTCTTGATGGAGGTAAAACCCTACGTCTTGCTTGATTAATATTGAAGATATAGGTGTTACAAGAGTAGATCTACCACGAGATCAGAGAGGCTAAACCCTAGAAGCTAGCCATGATATGATTGTATGTTGTGATTGTTGTCCTACGGACTGAAACCCTTCGGTTTATATAGACACCGGAGAGGGTTAGGGTTACACAAGGTCGGTTACAAAGGAGGAGATATCCATATACGTATTTTCTAGCTTGCCTTCCACGCCAAGTAGAGTCCCATCTGGACACGAGACGAAGTCTTCAATCTTGTATCTTCATAGTCTATCAGTCTGGCCAATGGAGATAGTCCGGCTGTCCGGAGACCCCCGAATCCAGGACTCCCTCAACAGGTATGACTATCTTGATTCTGTCATAAATTTGTCATGGATGTACATGCATGACAAAGAAAGCGACCTACTGTGACAAACACGTATCATCATGGAAGTGTATTTTTTTGTAGTGACTATTGTACTACGTTGCCAGAATCATGCTAAGGTATACAATAGGACTGGTACACAGCATAGCATACTTTATAGAACCTATGATTAAGGCATAGGGAATGACTTTTCATTCTTTTTCTATTTTCTGTTGTGGTCGGGTTTTGAGTCTTTACTCAACTTCACACCTTGCAACACAGGAGAGAACTCCTTCTTGGACTGTTCCATTTTGAACTACTTCAAAATCTTGTCAAGGTATGTACTCATTGAAAAATCTTATCAAGCGTCTTGATCTATCTCTATAGATCTTGATGCTCAATGTGTAAGCAGCTTCACCGAGGTTTTTCTTTGAAAAATTCTTATTCAAGTATCCCTTTATGCTATCCAGAAATTTAGTATCATTTCTGATCAACAATATGTCATCCACATATAATATCAGAAATGCTACAGAGCTCCCACTCACTTTCTTGTAAATGCAGGCTTCTCCAAAAGTCTGTATAAAACTATATGCTTTGATCAACTCATCAAAGCGTATATTCCAACTCCGAGATGCTCGCACCAGTCCATAGATGCATCGCTGGAGCTTGCACATTTTGTTAGCACCTTCAGGATTGACAAAACTTTCTTGTTGTATCATATACAACTGTTCTTTAAGAGATCCATTTAGGAATGCAGTTTTGACATCCATTTGCTAGATTTCATAAAATGTGGCAATTGCTAACATGATTTGGACAGACTTAAGCATCGTTACGAGTGAGAAAATCTTCATCGTAGTCAACACCTTGAACTTGTCGAAAACTTTTTTGCGACAATTTGATCTTTGTAGATAGTAACACTACTATCAGCGTCCGTCTTCCTCTTGAAGATCCATTTATTCTCAATGGCTCGCCAATCATTGGGCAAGTCAATCAAAGTCCATACTTTGTTCTTTATACATGGATCCCATCTCAGATTTCATGGCCTTAAGCCATTTCGCGGAATCTGAGCTCATCATCACTTCCTCATAGTTCGTAGGTTCGTCATGGTCTAGTAACATGACTTCCAGAAAGGATTACCATACCACTCTGGTGCGGACCATACTCTGGTTGTCCTACGAGGTTCGGTAGTAACTTGATCTAAAGTATCATGATTATCATCATTAGCTTCCCCACTAATTGGCGTAGAAATCACTAGAACTGATTTCTGTGATGAACTACTTTCCAATTCGGGAGAAGGTACAATTACCTCATCAAGTTCTACATTCCTCCCACTCACTTCTTTCGAGAGAAACTTCTTCTCTAGAAAGGATCCACTCTTAGCAACAAAGATCTTGCCTTTCGGATCTGTGATAGAAGGTGTACCCAATAGTTTCTTTTGGGTATCCTATGAAGACACCCTTTTCCGATTTGGGTTTAAGCTTATTAGGCTGAAACTTTTTCACATAAGCATCATAACCCCAAACTTTAAGAAACGATAGTTTAGGTTTCTTGCTAAACCGCAGTTCATATGGTGTCGTCTCAACAGATTAGGCGGTGCCCTATTTAATGTGAATGTAGATGTCGCTAATGCATAACCCCAAAACGATAGTGATAAATCGGTAAGAGACATCATAGATCACACTATATCCAATAAAGTACGGTTATGATGTTCAGACTCACCATTATGCTGTGGTGTTCCAGGTGGCATGAATTTGTGAAACTATTCCACATTGTTTTAGTTGAAGACCAAACTCGTAACTCAAATATTCGTCTCCGCGATCAGATCATAGAAACTTTGTTTTCTTGTTACGATGATTTTCCACTTCACTCTGAAATTCTTTGAACTTTTCAAATGTTTCAGACTTATGTTTCATCAAGTAGATATACCCATATCTGCTCAAATCATCTGTGAAGGTCAGGAAATTATGATCCCCGCCGTGAGCCTCAACACTCATCGGACCACATACATCAGTATGCATTATTTCCAATAAGTCAGTTGCTCGCTCCATTGTTCCGGAGAACGGAGTCTTAGTCATCTTGCCCATGAGGCATGCTTCGCAAGCATCAAGTGATTCATAATCAAGTGATTCCAAAAGCCCATCAGCATGGAGTTTCTTCATGCGCTTTACACCCATATGACCTAAACGGCAGTGCCATGATACGTCTCCGTCGTATCTACTTTTCCAAACACTTTTGCCCTTGTTTTGGACTCTAACTTGCATGATTTGAATGGAACTAACCCGGACTGACGTTGTTTTCAGCAGAATTGCCATGGTGTTATTTATGTGCAGTCGGAATGACCTGAAACTCCACGGAGCGTATTTTGGGAAATAATAAAAAATACTAGCAAAAGATCAAGGCCAGGGGGCCCACACCCTAGCCACGAGGGTGGGGGCGCGCCTGCCCCCTGGGCGTGCCCCCTACCTCGTGGGCCCCCTGGAGCTTCTCTGACCTCAACTCCAACTCTATATATTCGTGTTCGGAGAGAAAAAATCGGGGAGAAAGATTCATCGCGTTTTATGATACGGAGCCGCCGCCAAGCCCTAAACTCTCTCGGGAGGGCTGATCTGGAGTCCATTTGGGGCTCCGGAGAGGGGAATACGTCACCATCGTCATCATCAACCATCCTCCATCACCAATTTCATGATGCTCACCGCCGTGCATAAGTAATTCCATCGTAGGCTTGCTGGACGGTGATGGGTTGAATGAGATTTATCATGTAATCGTGTTAGTTTTGTTAGGGTTTGATCCCTAGTATCCACTATGTTCTGAGATTGATGTTGCTATGACTTTGCTATGCTTAATGCTTGTCACTAGGGCTCAAGTGCCATGATTTCAGTTCTGAACCTATTATGTTTTCATGAATATATGTGAGTTCTTGATCCTATCTTGCAAGTCTATAGTCACCTACTATGTGTTATGATCCGGCAACCCCGAAGTGACAATAATCGGGACCACTTTCGGTGATGATCGTAGTTTGAGGAGTTCATGTATTCACTATGTGTTGATGCTTTGGTCCGGTACTCTATTAAAAGGAGGCCTTAATATCCCTTAGTTTCCATTAGGACCCCGCTGCCACGGGAGGGTAGGACAAAAGATGTCATGCAAGTTCTTTTCCATAAGCATGTATGACTATATTCAGAATACATGCCTACATTACATTGATGAATTGGAGCTAGTTCCGTGTCACCCTAGGTTATGACTGTTACATGATGAACTGCATCCAGCATAATTCTCTAGCTTTGATCCATTGCCTACGAGCTTTCCATATATTGTTCTTCGCTTATTTACTTTTCCATTGCTATTGTTATCATCACTACAAAATACCAAAAACATTACTTTTTCTACCATTATCTTTTGCTAACGTTACCACTACTATCATATTACTTTGCTACTAAATACTTTGCTGCAGATATTATGTTTCCAGGTGTGGTTGAATTGACAACTCAGCTGCTAACACTTGAGAATATTCTTTGACTCCCCTTGTGTCGAATCAATAAATTTGGGTTGAATACTCTACCCTCGAAAACTGTTGCGATCCCCTATACTTGTGGGTTATCAAGACTATTTTCTGGCGCCATTGCCGGGGAGCATAGCTCTGTTCTTTGACTCACATGGGATTTATATCTGCTTATCATTATGAAGAACTTGAGAGATCCAAAAACCAAGATTTATCCCTCAACTACGAGGGGAGGTAAGGAACTGCCATCTAGCTCTGCACTTGATTCACCTTCTATTTTGAGTAAGCTTGCGACACCTATACCTGCTTATGCTATTAATTCTGATATGTCGCATGTTATTGATGATGCCACTTCTGCTATGCATGATACTTATGATGAAACTACTTCTGTGCTTGATACTACTGTGCCACTTGGTGAATTTCTTGATGAACAACTTGCTAGGGCTAGAGACAATGAAATTATTAGAACTGATAATACTGATGAAAGTGATTATGAAGGCTCTCCTAATAAATATGAATTACCTGTTGTGACCGAGGGCTATGTTATGGATGAAGAAACTAAAAGAGACTTTCTTGCTTGCAATGATAGAAGTGATCTTAAGAAATTATTAGCTAAGCTTAAACAAAAAACTCTAAATGCTAGAATGAAACATGATCCTGCTTATGGTACTTCACCTATCTTTGTTACTGATAAGGACTATGAATTCTCTATTGATCCTAATATAATTACTTCGGTTGAATCTGATCCTTTTTATGGCTATGAATCTAAAACTGTTGTGGCACATCTTACTAAATTAAATGATATAGCCACCCTGTTCACTAATGATGAGAGAACTCGCTAATTTTATATTCTTAAAATATTTCCGTTCTCATTAAAAGGTGATGCTAAGATATGGTTTAATTCTCTTGATCCTGGTTGTGTGCGTAGTCCCCAGGATATGATTTATTACTTCTCTGCTAAATATTTCCCTGCTCATAAGAAACAAGCTTCCTTAAGGGATATATATAATTTTGTGCAAATTGAAGAAGAGAGTCTCCCACAAGCTTGGAGGAGGCTTCTCCAATTACTTAATGCTTTGCCTGATCATCCTCTTAAGAAAAATTAAATACTTGATATCTTTTATAATGGACTAACCGATGCTTCCAGAGATTACCGGGATAGTTGTGCTGGTTCTGTTTTCAGGGAAAGAACACCGGATGAAGCTGAAATTTTATTGAATAATATGTTGACAAATGAAAATAATTGTACGCTTCCTAAGCCAGCTCCTGAGCCTATTCCTAAACCAACTCCGAAGAAAAGGGGTGTTCTATTTCTCAGTCCTGAAGATATGCAAGAGGCAAAGAAATCTATGAAAGAAAAGGGTAATAAAGCTGAACATGTTAAGAATTTACCTCCTATTGAAGAAATACATGGTCTTAATTTACCGCCTGTTGAAGAAATATATGGTTTTAATCCATCACCTATTGAAGAAACACATGGTCTTGATAACCCGACACAGGTAGTAAAGGTAAATTCTCTCTATAGATATGATAAAGCTGAAATCCCATTTACTAAGTTTGCTAGCCCATGCTTAGATGAGTTTGATAAGGTTAAGCAAGAATACTTTAATGCTTATTTTGGTAGAGAATTAAAATGCAGTGCCGATATGCTTGAACACTTGGGTGATTATATGGCTAATGTCAAAGGTGAACTTAAACTTATTAGTAAAGATGCTTCTATGGTTACCACTCAAGTAGAACAAGTACTTAAAGCTCAAAATGATTTGCTCAATGAATTGAATAGTAAGAATAAGGACTATGTTGTTAGAGTGGCTACTAGAACTGGTAAAATGATTCAGGAACCTTTGTATCCTGAAGGCCACCCTAAGAGAATTGAGCAAGATTCTCAAATAAATAATATAGATGCACCTAGTCCTTCTAAAAGGAAGAAAAAGAAAAATGATAGTACTTTGCATGCTTCTAGTGAACCTATTGCTCAAACACTTGAGAATCCAAATGATATTTCTATTTCTGATGCTGAAACAAAATCTGGTAATGAACCTGAAACTAGTGATAATGTTAATGATAATGTTCATGATGATTCTCAACCTAGTAATGATAATGATATAGAAATTGAACCTGCTGTTGATCTTGATAACCCACAATCAAAGAATCAACGTCATGATAAGAAATACTTTGTTGCTAGGAAACACGGTAAGGAAAGAGAGCCTTGGGTTCAGAAACCCATGCCTTTTCCTCCCAAACCATCCAAGAAAAAGGATGATGAGGATTTTGAGCGCTTTGCTGAAATGATTAGACCTATCTTTTTGCGTATGCGATTAACTGATATGCTCAAAATGAATCCTTATGCTAAGTATATGAAAGAAATTGTTACTAATAAAAGAAAGATACTGGAGGCTGAAATTTCCACCATGCTTGCTAATTATACTTTTAAAGGTGGAATACCAAAGAAACTTGGAGATCCAAGAGTACCCACTATACCATGCTCCATTAAAAGAAACAATGTTAAAATTGCTTTATGTGATCTTGGAGCCGGTGTTAGTGCTTTGCCTTCTTTTTATATCGTAGACTTGATTTGAATAAGTTGACACCTACTGAAATATCTTTGCAAATGGCTGATAAATCAACTGCTATACCTATCGGTATTTGTGAGGATGTGCCTTTTGTGGTTGCAAATGTTACTATTTTAACGGACTTTGTTATTCTTGATATTCCCGAGGACGATAGTATGTCTATTATTCTTGGAAGACCCTTTTTGAATACTACCGGGGCTGTTATTGATTGCACCAAAGGCAATGTCACTTTTCATGTTAATGGTAATGAGTATACGGTACGCTTTCCGAGGAAACAACCTCAAGTCCACAGTATCAATTCTATTGGAAAATTCCATCGATTATTTTTGGAGGTTTTGAATTTCCTCTTCCTACTGTCAAGAAGAAATATGATATTCTTATTGTTCGGGATGTGCATATCCCCATTGAGGTAACCTAGTGTTATTCGAAAATTCTCCGGTTCCATGTTATTCGGAATGAGTTTGTTAACAAGACTTGATCAACCTTGTTAATGGATTCCTTTTGATGATCATGAGATGGATGAATTTAGAAAACACAACTCTCTGTACCCTCTTTCTACTTTCTGTTATTTATATTAAATAAAGTAAAAATAGTATTTTCTGTCTGTTATCTGAATTATCCGTGCAATATAAAAATACCCCGAAAATAAAAGTTCTCCAAATGCCCTGAAATTTAAATATGATTTTTTCTGGAATATTTGAGAATATTTGGCACTGAGAACACAGTAGGGGGCATCCACCTGGCCGCGAGGGTGGAGGGCACGCCCTACCCCTGGGCGCGCCCCCTGCCTCGTGGGCCCACGGTGGCCCTCCTCCACTTATTCCTGCACCCACACACTCCTTCCTCCCACAAACACCATTCTCCAGCTCAAGCACGAGTTCTAGCTCATTTTGCTACGATTTTCGACCTCCTTGCTCAAAGCACCTCTCACAAAACTGCTTTGGGGGATTGTTCCTTGGTATGTGACTCCTGCATTGGTCCAATTAGTTTATGTTCTAGTGCTTTATTCATTGCAAATTTGTGCTGCCTAGGTGTGATAGCCTGGCATATTAGGGATGGTAGACTACTCATATCTACAAGGAATTCCTTCTTTTCCGGGAGCCTATTCGGAAAGAACTCCAAAGTTAAGCGTGCTTAGCTTGGAGTAGTTTCAGGATGGGTGACCGACCGGGAAGTTTCTCCCGGGTGCGCATGAGTGGGGACAAAGTGCGTAGAAAAGACTAGTATTGATCTATGGGGCCAGTCTAGATCCCGCCAGGAGTAACGACCACTGGCGGGTGTGTCTGAGGCGTTACAAGTTGGTATCAGAGCCGACCCTCACGGTTACACGGATGTTTGCGGACAGGTGCGCGGTCATGTTGTGCATGACGTTTGTGACCCGTTGAGGGAGTCCTGGATTAGGGGGTCTCCGGACAGCCGGACTATCTCCATCGGTCGGACTGATAGACTATGAAGATACAAGATTGAAGACTTCATCTCGTGTCCAGATGGGACTCTACTTGGCGTGGAAGGCAAGCTAGGCAATACGTATATGGATATCTCCTCCTTTGTAACCGACCTTGTGTAACCCTAACCCTCTCCGGTGTCTATATAAACCGAAGGGTTTTAGTCCGTAGGACAACAATCACAATATACAATCATACCATAGGCTAGCTTCTAGGGTTTAGCCTACCTGATCTTGTGGTAGATCTACTCTTGTAACACCCATATCTTCAATATTAATCAAGCAGGACGTAGGGTTTTACCTCCATCAAGAGGGCCCAAACCTGGGTAAAACTTCGTGCCCCTTGCCTCATGTTACCATCCGGCCTAGACGCACAGTTCGGGACCCCCTACCCAAGATCCGCCGGTTTTGACACCGACACCCGTCGTGGCACACGGCATGGCACATGTGCCGGACTAGAAGCATAGATGTTTGTGCTAAGCGGGAAGTTCATGTGGCCCGACGAGGACGTCGGTTCCTCTGAGTGGGGGTGTATGTGATAGCCTGGCTTATTAGGGATGGTAGACTACTCATATCAATAAGGAACTCCTTCTTTTCCGGGAGCCCATTCGGAAAGAACTCCAAAGTTAAGTGTGCTCAGCTTGGAGTAGTTTCAGGATGGGTGACCAACTGGGAAGTTGCTCCCGGGTGTGCACGAGTGAGGACAAAGTGTGCAGAAAAGACTAGTATTGATCTATGGGGCCTGTCGTGGATTTGTCACGGTAGGTGTCCTAGCGAAAGGACTTAGTCGTGGAGCCATCGCTACGAGTTTACTTGAAGGGGTTAAAGCGGACACAAAGACACAAGGGATTTATACTAGTTCGGCCCCTTCGATCAAGGTAACAGCCTACGTCTAGTTGTGGTGGAATTGATATGATCTCGATGGCTAGGGAGCAAACAAGCTTCGCCTAGGCTCGAGTTGTCGTTCTCTCTCCTGAACCGCCACCGGGTCGCCCCCTTATATACACGGGTGGCGCCCGTCGGTCCATAGAGTCCTAACCGGTTCATACTCGTACTCCGGTTGCTATCTTTCTATTCCTTACTTACAGCACAAGCCATACATGCGGCCGGTTTACGGCTATATGTTCTAACCGTCTACAGGCCTTGGGCCTTCATCTGTTTACACCACTAATGAAGTTAACCCGGCCCAAGTAAGCCGGTTTATACCTAGTGGTAATATCCCCAACATTAGGCCCCAGATTGATTTGAACTGGTTCATGTCAATCCTTCACACCATCTTGCGTCTTGGATATCTTCTGTTAATTGTCAAATCTCCATGTCGTCATTATTTTTATTTACTGTAAACCGGCATGACGTCATCAGTTTTGGTTACCGTGAACCGGCATGACGTCATCATGAAATTCATAACGCCCTCTTAATGACAGCTCCTGGATTCGTGCGTTTGACCTAGCTCAGCTGCCTTATAAATAAACCGAAGGGTCATTTCCTTGCTCTTCCCCTTCGTCCCTTCTTCTTCTTCTTCCTCACGTCACCGGCCTTGCAGCTCCGCCACTATCGTCGACCTCTGCCTCGTCTCGGGCCGCTGCATCAACCTGAACGCACCAGAGTGTTGCGGCGTCTTTCCGCATCTTCTCCATTCCCAGCAAGTCCTCTCTCCTTCTTAACCTAGATCTGTTCTTAGGGTTCCATGTTCTTGCTATATTCATTGCGCGTTCATGGCTGTTCTCTGTCCTTGAATGCATCTGTGAACTCTTGCTGTGCTTAATAGCGATCCCTTTAGTATCCGCTTGCTTTTTCATCCAAGCTCATAAATCTCCTGCACATATCTGCTCGATGGTTCACTTCCGTTTCCGCCTTAGTGTTTCGAAATATTTCCTGTTTTTATGAGCTTGCTGTAGATCCGCGGCTGTAACATAATTTTGTGAAACTTGTTTCTGCATAACCAGTTATCCATAGTTTCAATTGCTTCTGATGCTTAGGCCAGGCGGTTTAACTTCACCATAAAGAAAAAAATTGCTAGACCAGTATATATGTCATTAGTCCCCTGGTTGAACCGCCAGAATCCATCTGATGCTGCGTTGTAGAATACTGGTTTATGGGTACTGCCTCCGGTTTATCGTAATTAGATCAGCACCATTTCATCCGGCATGTTCTTGAACCGAATCACTTATTTCTTGTAGATCTCGTCATGGCCAAACAAGTGTACGAGTGCAACTGGGTTCCCTCCCGTGTCACAGAATCACAGCTGAACGATCTAGTCCTGATTGGCGCTTTGGATAACAAAGACACGATTCATTGGAGGGTTCCTCGAGATGAATGCCCTCCTACGCCCCAGGAAGGAGAGGTCGTGGTCTTCACAGATCATATGGCCCGGGGCTTCAAACCGCCCGGCTCCAAATTTTATCGGGATGTGTTAGCCAACTTTCAACTCCGTCCACAGGATATCGGCCCCAACTCCGTCACCAATCTATGTCATTTTCAAGTACTTTCTGAGGCATATCTTCAAGAGGAGCCTTCAGTCGAGTTATTTAGAGATCTCTTTCATCTGAACCGTCGTACCGAATTCACTGACGGCCCTAATACCGAACTGGGCGGTATGGCCATTCAGAAGAGGAAGGAAATCACCTACCCTCACGTCAAACTCCATACGCACCCCAAAGAATGGAACGTAACTTGGTTTTATTGCAAGGATACATCTCCTGCCAATGAAAATCCCTTGCCTGGCTTCCGTCCGGAACGGCTCAGCAACACTCACCCTTTTCCACAAAGGCTAAGCGCCAAGGAGAGAATTAAATATGCTCCTCAACTGTCCAAGCTCCGGGCCTTCATGGCCAATGGTTTAACAGGAATAGACCTTGCACGCTGCTGGATATCAAGGAGCATTTTGCCTCTAAGCCGGTGCCCAAATTTGATGTGTGAGTATACTGATAGTGTCGATGACCCACTCCGACACACTAAAATCCAACTTCCTGAGGACGAAGTCACAGAATCTGTGAAAAAGATGCTAAATGAACCGGAGCACCTCTGTGCTCAAACCGGTCTGCTTCCTTACTGCACCACCAACAAACCGCCAACGGTAATATTTTAATTGCTCTATTGTTGAACCGGTTTACTATTTTACACGTTCAATGTTTAATTGCTGCTGATCCAGGGTGATAATCCATTTTGGAGTAAGAAACTTCCTCAAGACAAAACGGAGAAGGCAGGACGGCCAACCCGGCCCAAGACCAAGGTTATCAAGAAACCAGCTCATAAGAGAAAAACCACCGCTTCATCTGACCCAGCCATTGACGATGATGTGGGTAATCTGGATCTTGAGGTAGAACTTGATTCACTTGGCTTGCTTTTTACACGCCTTATTGATGATAATGCTTCCCAGGAGGACGCTGAAGCCAGCAACGCGGGTTTCGTTGAGGTAACCATTCTCTCTTCTGATTCAGAAATCCTGCCTTTGCCAAAATTTCGCCGGGCAAACCGGAAAATTAAATTTTCTCATCCTCTTGCTTATCTGGATTCCCAATTTCTTATGAAGACCCAGCAACACGAAGCTCGCCGCACAACCCGGCACAGTGGCCAGGTAGTTACCTCTGCCGGTTTACCAAACAGTCCGGTTCGAAAACGCCGCTCCGAGGTCTCCGACCTTTTTATTGATTTAAATCGTAAAGCGGGTTTCTTCCGTCAACCTCTTAATCCATCCGACTCCGATTATCAGGTCACTTCTCATTCATCATCTGGTGAATCGTCGGCCACCCAGCTACCACCTTTGAAAACAGTTGCTGGGTAAGTTAAACCGAACATATGCTTCCAGTATACTGCGCAACAGTTTACACTTTTCCTTAATTTTTATTTTTCTTTCAGGGCTAAACCGAAGCCAAGCAAGAAGGTCCGCCTGGATAGAGCGACTGAAGAAAATGTGGCTCCAGAACATGACCAAGCGCCGGATCGTGAAATGTTTACTTCTGAAGATATCCCCAATGATCCTCCTCTACAAGACGACGTTATCCCTGAAGAAGGTCTTATTAATATTCCAACGTCTGCTGATCCGCCTGCCAGCTCTGTCCAGATTGAAAAATCCCACACTCCTGCTGACAAAACGGCCGCACCAAACCAAACCGGCGAGTCAAAAGATGATGATGTTGTGATTACCGGTGTAGGCCGTTCTGAACCCGGGAATCCTGCCACTCTTATCAGGCATACCATCAAAGAGGATTCTTCCCTTTTGAACAAAGGAAAATGGGATGTTGAATTAGAAACATACGCCGCTCTGAATGCTCAAGATCTTCACTCTGGCTATTTAAATCGGCTTTACACTAGCCGTGACTGTGAAGCTGGTCTGGTCAAAATGATGAGGGATAAATTTGAGGTAAATTCCATCTTTCTTTTCTGCCATTGCATTCATCCCAGTAGCCCCCAAGGGCCGGTTTGTGACTTTAGTCAAACCGGGACTTGATCCTGAATATATATATATATATATACATATATATTTTTTGAAATCCGTCGGCATAACCCTCGAGGGCCGGTTTAGCATAAGCAAACCGGGGCTAAAAAATAAAAAGCTGTCCTTAGAACATGACTTGATCAAATAGCCATTAGCCATCAAGTGCCAAGTTGAATACTTGTATTGAGCTTGGGACTTTGTAATCGAGCAATATACAAAAAATTGAAGGTACATTAGCCCCCAAGTATCAGGCATATAACTTTGTTATGTGGTTGATACTTCAATTTCTTGGCTCGCCTGTTCAAAGCTTGAAAATGCCATCTGTATGCAGGCTGAGATTAAAATGAAGGAGGACCGGATTGCCGATTTGCAGGAGGCCCTGAAGACCCAGCAAGCTGAAACAGATAAGGCCAAGCAAGAATTAACCAGCGCTTTGAGCACTGCTGAACGGCTGAAAGAAAATTTCAAGAAAGAGCGGGCTAACTGGGCCACTGAGAAGGCCGGTTTAACCAAAAGAGCAGAAAATGCTGAAGCGGCCCTTAAACCGGTGGTGGATGAACTGACGGCCGTACAGCGGCAAATACACTCCATGACTGCTGCAATCTTTGGTAAGCTCCTTGTAACTTCTGTGATGAATTTGAATCTGCTGTATCGTAAGTCCAGTTTGAGACCATTCCAATCTTGTTGTAGGCACACGTATTGGGCACTTAGGAAATGATGTGCGGAAGAAATTGAAAGCTGCCTACACCTTGGTAGAACAATTATATACCTGAGCCCAATGGATCATCACCACAGCTTCTCACAACAACCCGACGCCCTCTTTAATCCAGGATACTCTTAGCAAGCTGTCAATGCTTCCAGCCCGGATTGAGGAGCTGAAAAAATCCGCTGCCCGAACCGGAGCCATCAATGCCTTAATTCGGGCAAAGGCATGGGTGCCCGACTTTGATCCTGTGGAAGCAGCTCAAGGCTATCCCAGTCTGAAGGAAGATGGCTCCGAATTCAACGAAGAAGATTTAAGGGCCATAAACCGTGCAGTGCGCCCTCTGGCTTGCCAGCTAGCTGAAGAGGCAGATTTGACGCATTATCAAGCGCAATATAATAATCAAAACAAGCGAGTGCCTGCCCCAACTGTTGAAGCGGAGAATCTGATTCCTCCAATCCGTAAGCACACTTACGCCCCTGATATTGAACCGTCTTCCCTGATCCATGAAGAGGCTGTTTTCCAAGCTTTAATGGGAATCGACTGGACCACTGTTGATTTCCAGCCAATGGGTAGAGACGAGGAAGCTGAAGCGGCGGAGGATGAGGAGCAGGCTTGAATCGGAAGCCGGTTTGAAGAGCTATTTGCAACATCCTTCCACAAAAACAATGATTTTGTCTGGGCACCATGCTGCCTTGTAATAGGATAATTAAAACTTCTGCCTGGAATATGCCTTCGTGCATAAGTACTGAAGCTTTTGCTTGAAAAAGTTTAACTCATATTTCCTGCAATCAAAAAAAATTTGAACATGTTTGGGTATAAGGCGGGCTTATCCAAGCCTGAAGCGGAGGTTTTTATAAACCATTACCGTCAAAAAGGGAGAAAATAGCTCCCGTACAAACTGTACTGACTTAATACGAGCCCCCTGGTTACTCCATGATGTTAACAGGGAAAAGGTAAACCGGGTAGAATCCTCCGGATTAGAAGGGGGATCAAAAATCATTGGCTGAACCGCAAAAATTATACTTGTTGACATAAAGAAATCCAACGAAAGCGAAAAATGAACAAACCATGAAAACAACATGGAAGCAAAAATAATAATAAAAACCATTTGCAAAAATATGCTATAGTGAGCTGTTCAGATGGCATTACCATGGTCGGACAGGATCAAGGGCCCCAATAGGAGTGACAATGATTTAGGTCAGCCAGGTCCCCAAATGACTCGTGGCATATATGCCAAATCAAGAGGCGTGGCAATGGCTCGGGCCCGACCATGCCCCCAAGTGATTTTGTGGCCTTTAGGCCGACCAAGAGGCGTGACTGGTTCAGACTTGACCAAGTCCCCAAATGATCTGGTGGCTGTCGCCTATCAAAGGGTGTTCGTTGGTTCGGACACGACCAAGGCCCCCAGTGATATATAAAAACAAATGTCAAGGGGTAAACCGGAGGCCGCTTTAAACAGAACCACTCCGTGTAACCTCGCATGATGAGACAGACAGAAACCCCGCTTCAGCTGAGGCTCCGGTTTTATATATCAAAGATAATATATACATTGTCATGATATGTACATAGATAGAGCCAATGGCTCAAGTATAGTAAGGCCGAAGATGAGCTATATTCCACGGTCTGCCGGTCTCCTCCTCTGATGTACGTGAGTCTTGATGCTCTCGAATATCAATCAGATAATACGACCCGTTGTGCAGATTCTTGCTGACTACGAAAGGTCCCTCCCAAGGCGGGGATAACTTGTGCATATCCGTTTGATCTTGGATGAATCGAAGCACCAAATCTCCTTCTTGAAAAGTTCTGGTTCTAACCCGGCGACTGTGATAGCGACGAAGATCTTGCTGGTAAATCGCCGAACGGGCAGCCGCTATATCACGCTCCTCGTCCAATAGGTCCAAAGCATCTTGTCGTGCTATCTCATTGTCTGCCTCAACATAAGCTGCCACACGAGGCGAATCGTGCCGGATGTCACTAGGGAGAACTGCCTTTGCTCCATAGACCATGAAAAATGGCGTGTATCCTGTGGACCGGTTTGGCGTAGTATTGATACTCCATAATACAGATGGTAGCTCTTCAACCCAACATCCTGGTGTTCTTTGCAATGGGACCAAAAGCCGGGGTTTGATGCCTCGCAAGATTTCCAGATTAGCTCGTTCTGCCTGTCCATTGGACTGGGGGTGTGCCACTGACGACACATTAAGTCGGATGTGCTCACGTTCACAGAACTCCTTCATAGCGCCCTTGGATAAATTGGTACCATTATCAGTAATGATACTGTGTGGAAAACCAAACCGGAAAATCACCTTCTTGATGAACTATACCGATGTTGCTGCATCACACTTGCTGACAGGCTCCGCTTCAACCCACTTGGTAAATTTATCAACTGCCACCAAAAGGTGAGTTTTCTTATCCTTGGATCTTTTAAAAGGTCCAACCATGTCTAGCCCCCAAGTTGCAAACGGCCATGTTATTGGGATCATCCTCAATTCCTGAGCCGGCACATGAGCACGCCTTGAAAATTTCTGACATCCATCACACCGTTTAACCAAGTCCTCCGCGTCAGCATGTGCTGTCAACCAGTAGAACCCGTGATGAAACGCCTTTGCAACCAGAGACTTTGAACCGGCGTGGTGCCCACAATCCCCTTCATGGATTTCTCTTAAGATTTCACAGCCTTCCTTAGGAGAAACACAACGTTGAAACGCCCCTGATATACTGCAATGATGTAATTCACCATTGACAATCGTCATAGACTTGGATCGCCGGACTATCTGCCTGGCCAGAATCTCATCATCTGGCAACTCCCCCCTTGTCATGTACGCAAGATAAGGAACTGTCCAATCCGGAATAACACGCAGGGCTGCCACCAATTGGGACTCCGGATCAGGAATAGCCAAATCCGCTTCACCTGGGAGCTTGACTGACGGATTGTGCAACACATCCAAAAAGACGTTAGGCGGAACCGGTTTACGCTAAGAGCCCAACCGGCTTAAAGCATCCGCCGCTTCATTCTTCCGACGGTCCACATGATCCACTTGATAACCCTTGAAACAACCTGCAATATTATCCACTTCCCGACGATATGCAGCCATGAGCGGGTCTTTAGAATCCCAAGTGCCAGACACCTGTTGAGCCACTAGGTCCGAGTCACCAAAACACTTAACCCGGCTTAAATTCATCTCTTTAGCCATCCGCAGACCATGGAGCAAGGCTTCATACTCAGCTGCATTATTAGTACAAGGGAACATTAAGCGGAGAACATAACAAAACTTATCACCTCGCGGGGAAGTTAATACGACTCCAGCCCCCGAGCCTTCCAATTGCCTGGATCCGTCAAAATGAATAGTCCAATATGTGTGATCCGGCTTCTCCTCTGGTGCTTGTAATTCCGTCCAATCATTGATGAAATCAACAAGTGCTTGAGACTTCACTGCCGTCCGAGGCACATACTTCAGTCCATGCGGCCCCAGCTCTATAGCCCACTTGGCAATCCGGCCAGTCGCCTCCCGATTCTGTATAATATCAGGGAGCTGAACTGACCAATGTGATGGGGTGCCCTTGAAAATACTGCTTCAACTTCCGACTGGCCATAAAAACACCATAGACCAGCTTCTGCCAATGCGGATACCTTTGCTTGGATTCAATCAGCACCTCACTGACATAATAAACCGGCCGCTGAACCGGATATTCCTTGCCTGCCTCTTTGCGCTCCACCACAATAGCCACGCTAACTGCCCGAGCATTAGCCGCTACGTATAATAATAGTGGCTCCTTGTCGACCGGAGCTGCAAGAATAGGCGGATTGGCTAACTGCCGCTTCAGGTCCTCAAATGCCTCATCAGCAGCTGGACTCCAGACGAAATTGTCTGTCTTCCTCAGCATTTGGTACAAAGGGATAGCCTTCTCCCCGAGGCGGCTGATAAACCGGCTCAGCGCAGCGATTCGGCCCGCCAAACGCTGAACATCGTTGATACACTCCGGTTTAGCTAGAGATGTAATAGCCGTAATCTTCTCCGGATTAGCCTCAATTCCTCTGTTAGACACCAAGAAACCCAGTAACTTGCCTGCCGGAACACCAAAAACACACTTGGCCGGATTAAGCATCATCCTGTAAGCTCGCAAGTTCTCAAAGATCTCCTTCAAATCATCCACCAATGTCTCCTTCTGCCTTGATTTTACTACAATATCATCCACATATGCGTGCACATTGGGCCGATCTGCTCATGCAGGCAATTCTGTACACACCGTTGATAGGTGGCTTGGGCACTCTTGAGCCCGAAGGGCATAGATACATAGCAGAAGGCTCCAAAGGGAGTGATGAATGTTGTTTTCTCCTGGTCCTTAACCGCCATCTTGATCTGATGATATCCAGAGTATGCATCCAAAAAACTCAAACGCTCACAACCCGCCGTGGCATCAATGATCTGATCAATACGGGGGAGGGCAAAAGGGTCTGCCGGACAGGCTTTATTAAGATCTGTGTAATCCACACACATATGCCAAGTGTCGTTTTTCTTAAGAACCAGCACCGGATTAGCAAGCCACTCTGGATGGAACACCTCAATAATAAACCCAGCTGCTAAAAGCCTGGCCACTTCCTCTCCAATGGCCTTGCGTCTTTCTTTGTTAAACCGGCGGAGGAACTATTTCACCGGTTTATACTTAGGATCCACATTAAGAGTGTGCTCAGCGAGTTCCCTCGGTACACCTGGCATGTCAGACGGCTTCCATGCAAAAATGTCCTGATTCTCACGGATGAACTCGATGAGCGCGCTTTCCTATTTGGGATCTAGGTTGGCACTGATAGTGAACTGCTTGGATGAATCACCGGGCACGAAGTCAACAAGCTTGGTCTCAGCTGCCGATTTGAACTTCAGATCTGAATCATGCTCTGTAGTTGGCTTCTTTAAAGGGGTCATATCCGCCGGATCGACATTGTCCTTATAATACTTCAACTCTTCCGTGGCACAGACCGACTCTGCGTAAGCCGCATCACCCTCTTCACATTCCAAAGCGATCCTACGGTTCCCGTGAACCGTTATCGTCCCCTTGTAACCCGGCATCTTGAGCTGTAAGTAGATATAACAAGGACGCGCCATGAACTTGGCATAAGCCGGTCGCCCAAACAAGGCGTGATACGGGCTTTGGATCTTCACCACTTCGAAGCTTAATTTTTCCGACCGGGAGTCGTGCTCGTCTCCAAAAGCCACATCTAGAACTATTTTACCAACAGGATATGCAGATTTGCCTGGCACAACACCATGGAATACCGTATTTGACGGTCTAAGATCCTTGTCTGTTAGTCCCATGCGCCTGAATGTCTCATAATATAGTATGTTAATACTGCTTCCTCCATCCATGAGCACCTTAGTGAATTTATAACCCCCCACCTGAGGGTCCACCACTAATGCTAACTGGCCCGGATTATCAACCCGGGGCGGGTGATCTTCTCTGCTCCACACGATGGGCTGCTCTGACCAGCGTAAGTAACGCGGCAAGGCTGGTTCAACGGAATTCACCGCTCGCTTGTGGAGTTTTCGGTCGCGCTTATCCAAGCCCGTTGTAAAGACATGGTATTGCCCATTGCTCAACTGCTTTGGCTGGCTCTGATAGCCTGACTGCTGCTGCTGCTGCTGGCTGTTCTGATTATTCTGGTGGTTGTGACCGCCCTAATTACGACCTGAACCGGAAACCCCATCGTGATCCGGCCCGTTGAAACCGGATCCTGAACCGCCACCTGATCCGTGATCATACCGGAAAACATTAGAGTTCTTGAACTCCTGCATGATATAGCAATCTTTCCAAAGATGGTTAGCCGGTGCCTCCTTCGTCCCGTGCTTTGGGCAAGGCTGATTCAACAAATAGTTCAAATGGCTTGCATTAGGATTGGGAGCCCCGTTACGATTTGCCGCTTTACCTCTGCGCCGCTGCCCCCTGTCCTGTGCGTTAGTGTTGGCCACAAAGTCCACGCTACCGTCCGCCTTGCGCTTGCCTCCGTTTCCATGACCCGCTAGTTTGTTCTGCTGCTGTTTGGAGTTGTTGTTCTTTTTTCCCTTCCCTGCTTCATCATCATTAAGCTCGGGATCCTTGGTACTGTCCGAATCGGCATACTTCACTAAAGCAGCCATGAGGGTTCCCATGTCATTACAGAACCGCTTCATGCGTCCCAATTTCAATTTTAGAGGCTCAAACCGGCAGTTGCCTTCCAGAGTTAAGACCGCAGAGTCAGCATTAATCCTGTCAGATGAGTGCAAAATTTCCGAAACGCGGCGCACCCAATGAGTCGTTGATTCTCCTTCTTCTTGGACACAAGCCGCCAGGTCTACTATGGATTTGGGCTGCTTACATGTATCCTTGAAATTCTGTATAAACCGGGCCCGCAACTGGGCCCATGAGCTGGTAGAATTGGGCGGTAGGCTCTTTAACCAAGTACGAGCCGTGCCCTCAAGCATCATGGTGAAATATTTTGCACATGCGGCCTCATCCACGTCCAGCATTTCCATGGCCATCTCATAACTCTCTATCCATGCTTCAGGGGGTAAATCGGCGGTATAATTCGGCACCTTGCGTGGACCCTTGAAATCTTTGGGCAGGCGCACATTACGTAAGGCAGGGATCAAGCAAGGAACTCCCAGAGCGGATGTGATTCCTGGTCCAGCAAAGGTGGCAGAACGAACCGGTGTAAGTTGGCCCGCATTATCCTGTGCTGCTAACTCGGCCTCCCTTTGTGCCCGGGCCCGGTTCACCGCATCGACAACACCACCTGCCGGGTCATCACCACGGGCCGCTTCACGGCCTTGCGCATTGCTCGATATGGCCGGTTCATCTATGCGCCTGCTATAGCTCCGGCTCGGACGGGGCGTAGAATGAATCCGATCACGGCTGTATGAGTATGCCTCCTGCTGAATCAGCGTGGTCCGGAGAAGCTCCTTAACCCGGCGCGTCTCTACTGCTTGTGGAGAATCCCCTTCGACTGGGATGGCCTCTAACCGTGCTGCGGCCGCAACAAGGTTATCCATAGGATTCGAATAATGACCTGGGGGCGTCTGGACCGGCGGAGGAACCGCAATATTTTGGTGAGGGGGTCCCATCAGGCGACGTTGGACCGTCGCTCCTAGCCCTGGCGCCTCAATCTGGTTTGTCTCCTGGTACCGCGGTGGATTACTGGGTCCAGCTCCTGGAGTGTGAAAGAGATTTCGGGGGTCAAACCCTAACGGCAGGCATGATCTGTGCTTCCGCTTCAAAACCTCCTGTGATGCATTCTGGTCAAGCATGAGTTTATAGGCCTATGCGTCCAATGCGGCCCGCTCTGCAGCCATCCGGTCTTTTTCTGCTGCCAGATCCACTTTGGCTTGCACGATCTGCTCTCTCACCTTCGCAATTTCTGCATTATGAGCCTCTTGATCCGCCGGATCATCCTCTGCCATAAGTGTGGCTAGTGCGTCAAACAGATCAGATAGAACTTGAACCGGCGGGCGCACAAGGCCTCCTGCCCCTGCTTCCGCTGCCGCTGCGGATCCGGAGAGCATTGCTGCGGCAGTCGAAGAAGAATTCGCCGCCTGGGTGCCAGCCATGAATATTCCAACCCGGTTGATCTGGCCTGGGGGGTCCGGAACACTGTCGCCATCGGAACAACCCCTAACCTGATCGTCTTGCATCCCGTATAGCGACTCGGTCTCTCCGGTCGAGGACTCGTCGCCGGAATAAATGACGGTCTCGCTACCGTGCTCTGATTCGTCCTCACGCTCTCCTCCGTAGATGACTCCAACGAAGGCACGCTTCATGGCCGGTTTAACCTGGGTAGATCTCGCACGCTGAGCCGTCTCGACGGGGTCGGTGTAGATGTCCGGCTCAGGCCCAGGCTCACCGATCTTGCCGATGAAGACGTGTATGCTGCCAAAGGGGACCCGGTACCCATACTCGATCGAATCGGCCTCGGTACCCCATCCTGCATCATCGATGTAGATCCTGCCCCGACGACTCTTGGTCATCCGGCCCACAACATAGCCTTCGAGTCCCTTGAGCTTGCCCTCCAAGATCGTCAAACCATCGTGCGATAGCCCCACGGTGGGCGCCAACTGTCGTGGATTTGTCACGGCAGGTGTCCTAGCAAAAGGACTTAGTCGTGGAGCCATCGCTACGAGTTTACTTGAAGGGGTTAAAGCGGACACAAAGACACGAGGGGTTTATACTAGTTCGGCCCCTTCGATGAAGGTAACAGCCTACGTCTAGTTGTGGTGGAATTGATATGATCTCGATGGCTAGGGAGCAAACAAGCTTCGCCTAGGCTCGAGTTGTCGTTCTCTCTCCTGAACTGCCACCGGGTCGCCCCCTTATATACACGGGTGGCGCCCGTCGGTCCATAGAGTCCTAACCGGTTCATACTCGTACTCCGGTTGCTATCTTTCTATTCCTTACTTATAGCACAAGCCATACATGCGGCCGGTTTACGGCTATATGTTCTAACCGTCTACAGGCCTTGGGCCTTCATCTGTTTACACCACTAATGAAGTTAACCCGGCCCAAGTAAGCCGGTTTATACCTAGTGGTAATATCCCCAACAGGGCCAGTCTAGATCCCGCCAGGAGTAACGACCACCGGCGGGTGTGTCCGGGGCGTTACACTAGGTGACCATGTTCTTGAGCTTGCATGTCAAATTTATGTGGTTCCAAGTAGTTTTGATGCATGATATAGGCTCTAGGCACCTCTAGGAGTAGTTGCTATCAATTTTGTTGAGTTTGGTTCACTTTTATTTTGAAGTTACTAAAAATTTCAGAAATTTTTCAGAGGAAGAAATATGTTTAGGAAAATGTACCAAGGTGGTTCTTCAAGGAAACAAGGACCCAGGCTTGCAATGCATGATGCTGATGATGAGCCACCAAGGGACGCTCCAGTGCGGCCTTGTGAATGGCCTTTAGAGGACTTCATGGATCGAGTAGGAATTAAGGAAGAATTTAATGCATATTTGCGTAACGCTGATCTTGTGAGCTTCGAGGAAGAAAAATGTTTTCAGTACCACTATCTCACTAGCTCCTTTGTGATGAGGTTTGAATTTTCATCTTCAGGTAATTCTCAAACTGTCCTGTTGATCTTTATGAAAATTCTTACACTATGGACTTAGAGGACTTTACCACTGCTTGCAAACTTCCACAATGGGGTAGTACTAGTGAACCTAACAAATCTGAATTTAGAGATTTTCTTGGTAGTATAACTGTGCGGGAATCTAGAGATATAGCACAAGCTACCATACATAGCATTCACTTTCCTGCTATACATTATTTTGCTTTCTTCATAGGTAGATGCATTAACGGTAAAGATGAAGCATGTCACATGTGTGTCCCTGACCTCAGTATTCTTAGGAGTGTTGTGTTAGGAGATAAATCTTATAATTTGGGAGCCATTGTTCCATGTAGGTTGCATCTTAATAGATTTAATGGAGATTTCTTTGGTGGAATTTATGAAACCCGCATAGCTAATTTTCTTGGTATAACCATACGTGAGGATGATATTGAGTTGCCCCCTGCTTATTTGGATTATGAGGGTATGGTTCGTCATCAGTTTGTTGAGAGGAATGATCAGTTCCTCTAGTACCGACTAATCTTAGACAAACGACGCACCTATCATGTCGCTCTCCCTGATTCTACTTTCTTTGATTTTCAGGCAAAGGGGAGATATTCTATAACTAGAGAGGAGGCAAAAGAGTATAAGAGGAGGGCTGAGATAGCTCGCCTCCAAGCTGCAGCCCATGATGCAATGACTGCTGCATCTCAGTACGACCCCAACTACAACTTTGGATATCCGGCAGGCCATCCGTGGCATTAGACCAACTTAGGCCAAAAGCCTAAGCTTGGGGGAGTATGTATTTCTCACCGACATTACATTCATGTTCACACACTCATCGCTAGATGTCGGTGCTCATACTTTTTCATTGTATCATCCATGCTAGTTTATTTTCTCTTTAAATGATTTCTTCCTATGTGTTTAATAAACATTAAGAAAAACAAACAAATTAGTTGTAGCTTTTAGCTAGTTTTAATTTCCATGCCTGTAGTAATAATTAAAAAGAAAACCCAAAAAGATTTCTTGCTCTTCTTTTTGCTTGTTGGGAGCTTTCCCATGTAAATAGTTTTATTTATTTTCTTTTCTTTGGGGGTTGATAGGAGAAGACCATGATTAAATTATTAAAGTGGCTCTTATATGCATTACTGTTGATCTGACAAAAGAGCCCATATTGCCTTGTCTTCTCCTGTTTATTGAATGCTTGCAGATTCCAGCTTAGTTCAATGCACGCGCACTATTATTATTATCCACATCGTTCGGTCGTGCAAGTGAAAGGCAATAATGATGATATATGATGTAGCGACCAGACCTCAAACAGTCTGATCTCTGTGCTCAGGTGTCATCCCTGGATCAGTAATCCTGACACCACATAGTACTTGAAGGATTTATAACAGAGTAGCAATCACACACTTATTACATCGAGTGTCTCAATAGAGAACTTATTACAATAAATATGGCTTAAGGCCATCTAATAACGATAACAGTGGAAGGCTTAGAAGATAAGTGAGTCCATCAACTCCAACGGCATCACTGAGTATAGAACCACGACCTAAAACTCCTTAATCGTCGTCTGAAAAGTCTGCAACATTAACGTTGCAGCCCGAAAATGAGTCAGCACATGGAATATGCTGGCAAAGTAACACATAGAGAGTAATGGAATGAAACAGCTATACTATATGCATATTTGGCTGGTGGATAGCTCTATTGTTATAGTTTTGCGTAAAGCTAATTTTTCCCTTCTGCAAAGGAATAAATTTTATTTAACTATCATGGTAGTTGTTAAACATTGAGAATGGTTGATAGCATTCTCAATCCCAATTAAGCATCATCATTAAACAAAACCCAACAAAATTAATTTAGAGTAACATGTTGAGATTCACATGATAATCCAAGTACTAGATACTCAAGATGTCCATAACCGGGGACACGGCTAACCATGATTAGTTTATACACAATGCAGAGGTTTGCGCACTTTTCCCCACAAGACCCGATCGCCTCCATTCGGTTTCTTGCACTACATGGTGTTTGAGAAGACGGATGACCGAGACACCATCTTTCAGAAGTGCTAGCACCTTACGATGGATAGACCGTTACACCTACTTTCCCCTACATCTGCTAGTCTACCCTGTAAGAGTTCGCACGACTTAATCAACTATGCTAGAGCCCATAATAGCTTGTGGCTGCACATGGAAGTTTCTAGTATGAAAAATCTCATGATCCCTTTGGGCCTGGGTGGCGGTCCATAAAGAAAAACAGGCAATCCTGGAATACCCAGGTACCTCAATCCACCCAGATGTGTGTTTAAGTTGCCACCTTAGATAAATCATTAATTAATAAACTCACATCTGTCATGGATATCACTCACCCAACCCACGTCTACTAGCATAGCATGGCATAATAGGCAAACATAGAAGTAACTCCCAAAGGTTTGATAATATAACTGGTAATAGGTACTACCTCAACTACTTCCCATCCCACAATTTAATTAGATCCTAATCATTCAATGTTTGAGGATTTATCTAATGCAATAAAACTGGGTAGTAGGAGGTATGATCAAAGTGTTACTTGCCTTGCTGATGATCCGCGAAACCTAGAGGTTCGAAGTAACAGGCGGCGCACTCCGGATATTCTACCGCAGAGAAACAAACAAGCATACAATAAGTATTCATCTACTTGCCTTGCCGATGATCCGCGAAACCTAGAGATTCGAAGTAACAGGCGGCGCACTCCGGATATTCTATCGCAGAGAAACAAACAAGCATACAATAAGTATTTATCTAATGCACATGTAAAACTCAAATAAGAGATCTAACCAGAAGGTTCAACTTAAGAACTCTGGTTTGCAAAAAGAATCAAATCAGACGAAGCAACGAAAGTCAAACGGCAAAAGAAACAGGCTTCGTGTACTATTCTGGATCTAGGCCAATTTTTATAGTGGCAAAAACTTGTTTAAGTTGGTTAGATGGATAGAGGGTTTTGAGACGAAACTCCAGGCGCTTGAACCGCCTGATTCCGATAAATGAGCGAAAAGTTATACTAAAACGAAAATCGGATCAGGAATCGCGATCAGAAAAATCGCGGATTTAATCCGAGAAAAAAAAACGACGAACGCTCGCTAGAACGAACGAACGAACGCTCGCTATTTAAATAAATCGGAAAAACCGATCTATTTAAAAAAACCAAAACTAAAAAAACGAACAAAACCGTCGGAAAAACCGAACGGTTTTTCGGGAAAAACCGGCGTCTAAAAAAAACTACCCGGCAACTCCGGCGAGGCTCTGGCGGCGGCGGCGGGGCTCCGGCGATCGGCAGCGGCAGCGCTCGGCGGCGCGGGCGGCGCAGGGCGACGGCGGCGGCGGCGCTGGGGCGAGGCTGGGGCGCTAGGGTTTTGGGGAGGCTCCGGGCTGGGCTCCCGGGCTTATAAAGCCCGGACGGGCCTAGTGTCTAGGTCGGACACGGCCCGTAGTTCGGTTGCATTTTTTTAATTAATTCCGCGCAGAAAAGCAAATAAAAGAAATACTAAACGGACTCCAAAAATCCCGAAATAAATTTTCCCCGGCGTCTAAAATCAAGCCGCACAAGGTGAACATTTATTTGGGGCCTAAATGCAATTTTGAAAAATGCACATTTTTCCTAAATTCAAATAAAATACCAAAAAACTCCGAAATAAAATCTTATTTGATTTTATTATTAAATCCTCATTATTTCTTTATTTTGGGAAAGTCATTTTATTCCCTCTCTCATATTTTTGTAATAGAAATAATTGATGATAAAATAATTAAAATCAAATGATCCTATTCTCAAAATTTGAGAAAACTCAAATATGAAAATAATGAAATCCCCAACTCTCTCCGTGGGTCCTTGAGTTGCGTAGAATTTCTAGGATCAAAACCAAAAGCAATTAAATTATGATATGCAATGATGATCTAATGTATAACATTCCAAATTGAAAATTTGGGATGTTACAAACCTACCCCCCTTAAGATGAATCTCGCCCTCGAGATTCGGGTTGGCTAGAAAATAGGTGAGGGTGGTCCTTGAGCAAATCTTCCTCTCGCTCCCAGGTGGCTTCATCCTCCATGTGGTGGCTCCACTGAACCTTACAAAACTTGATAACCTTGCTGCGGGTGACTCGGCTGGCAAACTCGAGAACCTTAACTGGTTTCTCCTCATAGGTCAAATCACCGTCCAACTGAATTGCTTCCAGTGGTACCGTATCTCTCAGCGGTATGTCAGCCATCTCCACGTCGCACTTCTTCAACTGAGAAACGTGGAACACATCATGAACTCCTGACAATCCTTCGGGCAATTCCAACTTGTAGGCCACTTCTCCCATACGTTCCAATACTCGGTATGGTCCTACAAATCGTGGCGCTAACTTTCCCTTAACACCAAAGTGCTTTATTCCCCGAAGTGGGGATACTCGAAGATAAACTCTGTCTCCATCTTCGTAAATTGTCTCCTTGCATTTTGAATCTGCATAACTCTTCTGCCTGGATTGAGCTACCTTGAGTCTATCGCGAATCAATTTCACCTTCTGTTCAGACTCCTTAATCAAATCAGGTCCAAACAACTGGCGGTCTCCAACTTCATCCCATGACAATGGTGTCCTGCACCTCCTTCCGTACAAGGCTTCAAAAGGGGCCATCTTTAAACTGGATTGATAGTTGTTGTTGTAAGAGAATTCTGCATATGGCAAATTGTCATCCCAACTAGATCCATAATCTAGTGCACAAGCTCTCAGCATGTCCTCCAAAATCTGATTGACTCTCTCGGTCTGTCCATCTGTCTGTGGATGAAAAGTTGTGCTGAACTCTAGCCTGGTACCCAAAGTTTCGTGCAACTGATTCTAGAACTTTGAGGTAAACTGGGTTCCTCTATCTGATACTATACTCCTCGGAACTCCATGTAAGCATACAATCCTGGTCATGTATATCTTTGCCAACTTAGCACTAGTGTAAGTGGTCTTTACCGGGATGAAATGAGCTACCTTTGTCAACCGATCAACTACAACCCAAATCGAGTCATAGCCTGAATGAGTCCTGGGTAATCCCGTGATAAAATCCATGCCTAACTTATCCCACTTCCATTCGGGTATCGGCAATGGCTGTAACAATCCTGCTGGCTTCTGATGCTCTGCCATTACTCTCTGACATACATCACATACTGCTACGTACTCCGCAATATCCTTCTTCATTCCGGTCCACCAGAAAATATCCTTCAAATCCAAATACATCTTGGTATTTCCTGGGTGAATCGAATATGGTGAATTGTGTGCCTCTTGCAGAATCAACCTCCTGATCTCCGGGTCATAGGGCACATAAACACGGTCTTCAAACCATAGGGTGTCGTGCTCATCCTCATGAAATCTTTAGCCTTTCCTTCGCTCATTTTCTCCTTTATAGAGGCAATCTCCTTGTCAGTCTTCTGAGCTCTCTGATTCTATCCATCAAAGTTGACTGAATCTCCAATGCTGCTACATAGCCTCTCGAAACTATTTCCAAACATAGCTCACGAAGATCCTCGGCTAACTCCTTTGGTATTTCTCCCGTCATTAGTGTATTGACATGGCTTTTATGGCTCAATGCGTCATCTATTACATTAGCCCTTCTGGGATGGTAATGCAATCTCATATCATAATCCTTGATGAGCTCCAACCATCTCCTTTGTCTGAGGTTTAACTCCTTCTACGTGAAAATGTATTTCAAACTCTTGTGATCCGTGTACACCTCACAATGATTTCCAATGAGGAAATGTCTCCATGTTTTCAATGCATGCACTATGGCTGCTAACTCCAAATCATGCGTAGCATAATTCAATTCGTGGGGTTTCAGTTGTCGTGAGGCATATGAAACAACTCTCCCTTCCTGCATAAGCACTGCTCCAAGTCCTCATCGTGAAGCGTCGCAATACACCTCATAATCCTTGGTTTGGTCTGGCAAAATTAACACTGGTGAAGTAACCAAGCATTTCTTCAACTCCTGGAAACTAGCCTCACACTCCTCAGTCCATATGAACTTGGTATCCTTCTTTAACAACTCCATCATAGGTTTTGCAATCTTGGAGAAATTCTCAATAAATCTCCGGTAGTATCCTGCGAGTCCATGAAAACTCCGGATCTCTCCAACTGTGGTTGGTGCTTCTCACTTGGTCACGGTATCAACTTTAGTGGGATCTACTGATATACCTTCTCTGGATATAACATGTCCGAGGAATCCTACTTCCTTCAACCAAAACTCACATTTGCTAAACTTGGCATATAGTTGATGTTCTCTGAGCTTCTCAAGTACCAATTGCAAATGTTCCTTATGCTCCTCTTCATTCTTTGAGTAAACCAGAATATCATCAATGAACACCACGATGAACTTATCCAAGAACTCCATAAACACTTTGTTCATCATGTTCATAAAATATGCAGGTGCGTTAGTCAGACCAAATGACATAACGGTATACTCGTACAGCCCATACCTGGTGGTAAAAGTTGTCTTAGGTATATCCTATTCTCGAATCTTCAACTGGTGGTATCCTAATCGCAGATCGATCTTAGAAAATACCTTAGCTCCTTGCAATCGATCAAATAGATCATTGATCATTGGTAGTGGGTACTTGTTCTTGATCGTTACTTCATTCGACCCACGATAGTCAACAACCATCCTTAACGATCCATCCTTTTTCTCCACTAGAAGTACTGGTGATCCCCAAGGCGACGAACTTGGGCGAATGTAACCTTTATCCAGTAACTCCTTAATCTGCTTCTTAATCTCCACCAAATCCTTTGCAGGTATCCTGTATGGTCTCTTTGATATTGGCCCTATGCCTGGCAATAGCTCAATCAAAAACTCAATATTTCTATCCGGTGGCATGCCTGGCAACTCTTCTGGAAATACTTCAGGGAAATCCCTTACCACTGGTACTTCCTCCTGCACAACTCCTGTTAAACAATTTACTTGAGTCCCTTTTGTCACATGTCAGGATACATACTTGATCCTTCTCCCTTCTGGGGTGGTAAGCAAAATTGTCTTACTGGCGCAATCGATGTTTCCCCCATACATCGACAGCCAATCCATACCCAGAATTACATCCAATCATTGTGATTCCAAAAGGATTAAATCCGAGGGAAACACATGCCTACCTATACTCAATGGCACTTGAAAACATCTTTGACTGGCCATATACTCCGCTCCTGGTGAGCTTACTAGCATAGGTGTTCTAAGAACCTTAGTGGGCAGGTTATACTTATCCACAAATCCCCTTGATATGTATGAATGCGATGCACCAGTATCAAAAAGAACGAGTGCAGTAAATGACTTAACCAAAAACTTACCAATTACTGCATCCGGCTGCTCTTCAACCTCCTCCACGTTAACGTGGTTCACCTATCCCCTATTGAAAGGGTTCGGCTTCTTCCCAGAGCTTCCATTGCCATTCTGGCCTTCAGGACATTCATTGGCATAAGTCCGGTCTTCTGACACTTAAGGCAAGTGACTTGGCTCAGGTCTTTCTTGGCTGGGGTTGATGGGTTGGTATGGTTCTGGCCGTTGCTTCCTCCATTACCATTACCATTCTTGGTGCCGTTGTGATTGTGCGAGCTACCTCCATCATGGGTATGCTGAAAATGTCCTCCCGATCTAGGGGTAAAACATGGCTTCTGTTGAGCTCCTGAATTGTACTTCCCTTGTCCATACTTCCTCTTGCGGTTCTCAATTTGTTGATGCTTGCCTTCAATCATAAGAGCACGGTCTACCAACTCCTGGTAGTTGTTGAAGGTTGCTACCATCAACTGCATGCTCAACTCATCATTTAGTCCTTCCAGAAACTTCTCCTACTTAGCTGCATCCGTAGCAACGTCATCTTGGGCATAATGTGCTAATTTACTAAAGTCCTCCACATACTGGCCAACTGTCCGTCCTCCTTGGCGCAAGTTGCGAAACTCTCGCTTCTTCAAGGCCATAGCTCCTGCTGAAACATGGGCGGTTCAGAAAGCCTGCTGAAACTGGTCCCATGTGATAGTGTCGACAGGGAAAGTGGCTGTGAAATTCTCCCACCATGATGCTGCGGGTCCTTCAAGCTGGTGCGCGGCAAACTTCACCTTCTCCGCATCTATGCATCTAGCTGTGGTCAACTCCCTTGCTGTCTTGCGGAGCCAATCATCTACTACTATCGGCTCGGTGCTACTGGAAAACACAGGCAAATTCAGCCTAAGAAAACGGGCTAAGTGATCAACAGGTGGTGGTGGTGGTGGGTTGTCGTTGTTGTTCGCTGATTCTGATTCTGGACTAGTAACTGCATCAACGTGTTCTGCTGCTGGATCAACTGGGTGAGCTCCGGTGGGAAGGTAAATCTGGGGTCACGTCTCGGAGGCATCTGTGGGTTTTAGAAAAGATGAGATATAAGAATAGAGGGGGTCTAAAGAGAAAACACTACCCATATGCACATGAGGCAAAAGCAAACAATTCACTTCATTCAATCAAACAAGGGCATACAATCGATCTAACTATCGCAAAAGTGCTCGGACTACTGTATTTACATGGTGGACTACTAGTACTGATGAGGTGGTCTACTAGAAATATTCTTCGGTTGCAGACTCCATGATATTTGCTCCGGCTTCATCAATATAGTCATCATCGCTATCATCTGGGTCCAAGTCGGTGTCGTCGATGATGATGTAGTCTTCCGGGCGAATCTCCTTGGGTTCTTTGTCTTCATCTACGGGTGTAGGGCCTCCCATAAATATTCCAATCTTCTTGATCAGATCGTCATTCTTCCCCACTAATACTTCAACTTCTTCTTCATAATCTTCACGTGTAGCCTTGAGTTCTTCCTCCAGTTCCTTGATTCTTGTCCTTGCCTTCTTTAGGTCTATCATGTCGGCGCACATCTGGTTCTCCTGTCATCGAATGTGCTGGTTTAGTTCCTGGATAAAAGCTGCAATTGATCTATCCTTTCTGGTGCTGATCATCTCCCAGTGCTCATCTCGGCGCCCACAAATCTGGTAGATAGTATCCTTGAGATCATTGCGGTAGACTTCTCCAATGCGTCCCATGGCGATGTGAGCTACCATGCTCTTCCCTAGAATCCAAGTTGGTGCATCAAAAGAAAACTCTATGGGCTCAGTGACTGGCATGAACGTCCTTCCTAGAACTTGAACTTGAATCATCCAGCGCTCTTCTTCAGGTAAAGTGGCGTTGTAGGTTCCGGTGAAACTTGGTACTCCTATGTTCAGGTATCTAGTGACTTCCTTCAAGTGGCGTCCAAAGGGTGTATCTTCATCCGGTTGCGTGAACTTGTTCCTTGCATCCGCCATCCTAAAGAGTAGAAAAGATGAGAGGTCAAAAGAGAAGAGAGTGAATAGTGATCTAGGTATTTAGCTTAGTGGTCGTGTCCTACAGTCAGCGTGTGCTTTGATACCATCTTTGTAGCGACCAGACCTCAAACAGTCCGATCTCTGTGCTCAGGTGTCATCCCTGGATCAGTAATGCTGACACCACACAGTACTTGAAGGATTTATAACAGAGTAGCAATCACACACTTATTAGATCGAGTGTCTCAATAGAGAACTTATTACAATAAATATGGCTTAAGGCCATCTAATAACGATAACAGCAGAAGGCTTAGAAGATAAGTGAGTCCATCAACTCCAACGACATCACTGAGTATAGAACCACGACCTAAAACTCCTTAATCATCGTCTGAAAAGTCTGCAACATTAACGTTGCAGCCCGAAAACGGGTCAGCGTGTGGAATATGCTGGCAAAGTAACACATAGAGAGTAATGGAATGAAACAACTATACTATATGCATATTTGGCTGGTGGATAGCTCTATGGTTACAGTTTTGCGTAAAGCTAATTTTTCCCTTCTGCAAAGGAATAAATTTTATTTAACTATCATGGTAGTTGTCAAACATTGAGAATGGTTGATAGCATTCTCAATCCCAATTAAGCATCATCATTAAACAAAACCCAACAAAATTAATTTAGAGTAACATGTTGAGATTCACATGATAATCCAAGTACTAGATACTCAAGATGTCCATAACCGGGAACACGGCTAACCATGATTAGTTTATACACAATGCAGAGGTTTGCGCACTTTTCCCCACAAGACCCGATCGCCTCCGTTTGGTTTCTTGCACTACATGGTGTTTGAGAAGACGGATGACCGAGACACCGTCTTTCAGAAGTGCTAGCACCTTACGATGGATAGACCGTTACACCTACTTTCCCCTACATCTGCTAGTCTACCCTATAAGAGTTCACACAACTTAATCAACTATGCTAGAGCCCATAATAGCTTGTGGCTGCACACGAAAGTTTCTAGTATGAAAAATCTCATGATCCCTTTGGGCCTGGGTGGCGGTCCATAAAGAAAAACAGGCAATCCTGGAATACCCAGGTACCTCAATCCACCCAGATGTGTGTTTAAGTTGCCACCTTAGATAAATCATTAATTAACAAACTCACATCTATCATGGATATCACTCACCCAACCCACGTCTACTAGCATAGCATGGCATAATAGGCAAACGTAGAAGTAACTCCCAAAGGTTTGATAATATAACTGGTAATAGGTACTACCTCAACTACTTCCCATCCCACAATTTAATTAGATCCTAATCATGCAATGTTTGAGGATTGATCTCATGCAATAAAACTGGGTAGTATGAAGTAATAGGCTGCGCACTCCGGATATTCTATCACAGAGAAACAAACAAGCATACAATAAATATTCATCTAATGCACATGTAAAACTCACACAAGAGATGTAACCAGAAGGTTCAACTTAAGAACTCTGGTTTGCAAAAAGAATCAAATCAAATGAAGCAACGAAAGTCAAACGGCAAAAGAAACAGGCTTCGTTTACTATTCTGGATCTATGGAAATTTTTACAGCGGAAAAAACTTGTTTAAGTTGGTTAAAAGGATAGAGTGTTTTAAGAGGAAACTCCAGGCGCTTGAATCGCTTGATTCCGATAAAGGAGCGAAAAGTTATACTAAAACGAAAATCGGATCAAGAATCGCGATCAGAAAAATCACGAATTTAATCCGAGAAAAGAAAAACGACAAACGCTCGCTAGAACGAACGAACGCTCGCTCTTTAAATAAATCAGAAAAACCGGTCTATTTAAAAAAACTGAAACTAAAAAAACGAACAAAACCATCGAAAAAACCGAACGGTTTTTCGGGAAAAACCGGCGTCTAAAACTACCCGGCAACTCCGGCGAGGCTCCGGCGGCGGCGGCGGTCGGCGGCGCGGGCGGCGCAGGGCGACGGCGGTGGCGGCGGCGCTGGGGCGGGGCTGGGGTGCTAGGGTTTTGGGGAGGCTCCGGGCTGGGCTCCCCGGCTTATAAAGCCCGGACGGGCCTAGTGTCCAGGTCGGACACAGCCCGTAGGTCGGTTGCGTTTTTTTAGTTAATTCTACGCAGAAAAGCAAATAAAAGAAATACTAAACAGACTCCAAATATCCTGAAATAAATTTTCCCCGGCTTCTAAAATCAAGCCGCATAAGGTGAACATTTATTTGGGGCCTAAATGCAATTTTGAAAAACGCACATTTTTCCTAAATTCAAATAAAATACCGAAAAACTCCAAAATAAAATCTTATTTGATTTTATTATTAAATCCTCATTATTTCTTTATTTTGGGAAAGTCATTTTATTCCCTCTCTCATATTTTTGTAATAGAAATAATTGATGATAAAATAATTAAAATCAAATGATCCTGTTCTCAAAATTTGAGAAAACTCAAATATGAAAATAACGAAATCCCCAACTCTCTCCGTGGGTCCTTGAGTTGCGTAGAATTTCTAGGATCAAAACCAAAAGCAATTAAATTATGATATGCAAGGATGATCTAATGTATAACATTCCAAATTGAAAATTTGGGATGTTACATATGATGAACTGATTGAGATGGGAGAAGCTGGTATGAACTCGACCTCTCTTGTTTTTGTAAGTATGATTAGTTCATCGTTCCTAATTCAGCCTATTATGAATAAACATGTTTGCAATGACAATTAGAGATCATAGTTTCTTATGCCATGCTTAATTAGCTAGGATCTTATAATGGTTTACCTTGCGTGCCAACATGCTATTAAAATGGTTGTGATGTGGTATGATAGGGTGATATCCTCTTTTGAACGATTCAAGTGGCTTGACTTGGCACATGTTCACGCATGTAGTTGAAACAAAATCAACATAGCCTCTACGATATTTATGTTCATGGTGCATTATATCCTACTCATGCTTGCACTCGTTGTTGATTAACTTTAATGCATGTTCATGACTATTGTCGCTCTCTAGCTGGTCGCTTCCCAGTCTTTTTCTAGCCTTCACCTATACTAAGCGGGAATACTGCTTGTGCATCCAATCCCATAAACCCCAAAGTTATTCCATATGAGTCCACCATACCTACCTATATATGGTATCTACCTGCCGTTCCAAGTAAATTTGTATGTGTCAAACTCTAAACCTTCAAATAAACATTCTGTTTTGTATGCTCGAATAGCTCATGTATCAACTAGGGTTGTCCGTATCTTCCATGTTAGGAGGGTTATTCTCAAGAGGAGTGGACTCTGCTCCTCACTTACAAGAAAATGGCTGGTCACCGGGATGCCCAGTCCCATGCTTTATGCAAATCAAATCAAAATAATTGCAAACAAAACTCCCCCTGGGACTCTTGTTAGTTGGAGGCACTCGTTGTTTCGAGCAAGCCATGGATTGATGCTTGTTGGTGGAGGGGGAGTATAAACTTTAGCATTCTGTTTGGGAACTGCCTATAATGTGTGTAGCATGGAAGATATCGCCATCTCTTGGTTGTTATGTTGACAATGAAAGTATACCGCTCAAAATATTATTCATCTCTATTTCAAAACCGAGCTCTGGCACCTCTACAAATCCCTGCTTCCCTCTGCGAAGGGCCTATCTATTTACTTTCATGTTGAGTCATCATCCTCTTATTAAAAAGCACAAGTTGGAGAGCACCACTGTCATTTGCATTCATTACTGTTAGTTTACATTGAGTATGACTTGATTGGATCTCTTTTACCATGAATTACAATGTCTAGTCGGTCCTTGATCTTTAAAGGTGCTCTGCATTTATGTTTTGCGGTCTCAGAAATGGCTAGCGAGATACCATCTTGTTATATCATATTATGATTGATTTGAGAAAGTGTTGTCATCCGATATTTATTATTATTGCTCGCTAGTTGATTATGCCATTGATATGAGTAAACATGAGACCTGAGAGTTATTGTCAATATGATTAGTTCATAATCATTGCTGAAAACTTGAATGCTAGCTTTACATATTTAAAACAAGAAGAGCAAACAGAGTTTGTAAAAAATTTTCTTTATCACTTTCATTTTGTCAACTGAATTGCTTGAGGACAAGCAAAGGTTTAAGCTTGGGGGAGTTGATACATATCCGTCGCATCTACTTTTCCAAACACTTTTTCCCTTGTTTTGGACTCTAACTTGCATGATTTGAATGGAACTAACCCGGACTGACGCTGTTTCAGCAGAATTGCCATGGTGTTATTTATGTGCAGAAACAAAAGTTCTCGGAATGACCTGAAACTCCACGGAGCGTATTTTTGGAAATAATAAAAAATACTAGCAAAAGATCAAGGCCAGGGGGCCCACACCCTAGCCACAAAGGTGGGGGCGCGCCCCCTACCTCGTGGGGCCCCTGGAGCTTCTCCGACCTCAACTCCAACTCTATATATTCGTGTTCGGAGAGAAAAAATCAGGGAGAAAGATTCATCGCGTTTTACGATACGGAGCCGCCGCCAAGCCCTAAACTCTCTCGGAAGGGCTGATCTAGAGTCCGTTTGGGGCTCCGGAGAGGGGAATCCATCGCCATCGTCATCATCAACCATCCTCCATCACCAATTTCACGATGCTCACCGCCGTGCGTGAGTAATTCCATCGTAGGCTTGCTGGACGGTGATGGGTTGGATGAGATTTATCATGTAATCGAGTTAGTTTTGTTAGGGTTTGATCCCTAGTATCCATTATGTTCTGAGATTGATGTTGCTATGACTTTGCTATGCTTAATGCTTGTCACTAGGGCCCGAGTGCCATGATTTTAGATCTGAACCTATTACGTTTTCATGAATATATGTGAGTTCTTGTTCCTATCTTGCAAGTCTATAGTCACCTACTATGTGTTATGATCCAGCAACCCCGAAGTGACAATAATCGGGACCACTTCCGGTGATGATCGTAGTTTGAAGAGTTCATGTATTCACTGTGTGTTAATGCTTTGGTCCGGTACTCAATTAAAAGGAGGCCTTAATATCCCTTAGTTTCCACTAGGACCCCGCTGCCACGGGAGGGTAGGACAAAAGATGTCATGCAAGTTCTTCTCCATAAGCACGTATGACTATATTCGGGATACATGCCTACATTACATTGATGAATTGGAGCTAGTTTTGTGTCACCCTAGGTTATGATTGTTACATGATGAACCACATCCAGCATAATTCTCTATCACCGTCCCATTGCCTACGAGCTTTCCATGTATTGTTCTTCGCTTATTTACTTTTCCATTGCTATTGCTATCATCACTAAAAAATACCAAAAACATTACTTTTGCTACCATTACCACTACTATCATATAACTTTGCTACTAAATACTTTGCTGCAGATATTAAGTTTCCAGGTGTGGTTGAATTGACAACTCAGTTGCTAACACTTGAGAGTATTCTTTGGCTCCTCTTGTGTCAAATCAATAAATTTGGGTTGAATATTCTACCCTCGAAAATTGTCGCGATCCCCTATACTTGTGGGTTATCATGCCACATATAAGTTGCACTATCATTATTAACTTTGCATCTTTTGGCTTCAATATTATGAATATATGTATCACTATGATCGAGATTAAATAAACCATTCACCTTGGGTGTATGACCATAGAAGGTTTTATTCATGTAAGTAGAACAACAATTATTCTTTGACTTAAATGAATAATCGTATTGCAATAAACATGATCCAATCATATTATGCTCAACGCAAACACCAAATAACATTTATTTTAGGTTCAACACTGATCGCGGAGGTATAGGGAGTGTGCGATGGTGATCTTATCAACCTTGGAATCACTTCCAACTCACATCATCACCTCGTCCTTAACTAGTCTCTGCTTATTTTGCAACTCCCGTTTCGAGTTACTACTCTTAGCAACTGAACCAGTATCAAATACTGAGAGGTTGCTATAAACACTAGTAAAGTACACATCAATGACATGTATATCCAATATGAATGAAATATGCCCTATAGGTAATAATAAACTTATTATTTATTTCCTTATATCATGATAAATTTTTATTATTCATGCTAGAATTATATTAACCGGAAACATAATACATGTGTGAATACATAGACAAACAGAGTGTCACTAGTATGCCTCTACTTGACTAGCTCGTTGATCAAAGATGGTTATGTTTCCTAACCATATACATGAGTTGTCATTTGATTAACGGGATCACACCATTAGGACAATGATGTGATTGACTTGACCCATTCTGTTAGCTTGGCACTTGATCGTTTAGTTTGTTGCTATTGCTTTCTTCATGACTTATACATGTTCCTATGACTATGAGGTTATGCAACTCCCGTTTACCGGAGGAACACTTTGTGTGCCACCAAACGTCACAACGTAACTGAGTGATTATAAAGGTGCTCTATAGGTGTCTCCGAAGGTACTTTTTGGTTGGCGTATTTCGAGATTAGGATTTGTCACTCCGATTGTCGGAGAGGTATCTCTGGGCCCACTCGGTAATGCACATCACTATAAGCCTTGCAAGCATTGCAACTAATGAGTTAGTTGCAGGATGATGTATTACGGAACGAGTAAAGAGACTTGCCGGTGACGAGATTGAACTAGGTATTGAGATACCGACGATCGAATCTCGGGCAAGTAACTTACCGATGACAAAGGGAACAACGTATGTTGTTATGCGGTTTGACCGATAAAGATCTTCGTAGAATATGTAAGAGCCAATATGAGCATCCAGGTTCTGCTATTGGTTATTGACCAGAGACATGTCTCGGTCATGTCTACATAGTTCTCGAACCCGTAGGGTCCGCACGCTTAAAGTTCGATGACGGTTATATTATGAGTTTATGTGTTTTGATGTACCAAAGGTAGTTCGGAGTCCCGAATGAGATCAGGGACATGACGAGGAGTCCCGAAATGGTCGAGACGTAAAGATCGATATATTGGACGACTATATTCGGACATCGGAAAGGTTCCGAGTGATTCAGGTATTTATTGGAGTACCGGGGAGTTACGGGAATTCGCCGGGGAGTGTATGGCCCTTATTGGGCTTTAGGGGAAAGAGAGAGAGGCAGGCCGCCCCCCGCCCCCCAAGGCCTAGTCCGAATTGGACTAGGGGGAAGGGCTGCGCCCCCTCCTTCCTTCTCTTCTCTTTTCCCTTTCCTTCTCTCCTACTCCTACTACTTGGAAGGGCTCCTAGTTCTACTAGGAAAGGGGGAATCCTACTCCCGGTGGGAGTAGGACTCCCCTAGGGCGCGCCATAGAGAGGGCCGGCCCCTCCCCTCCTCCACTCCTTTATATACGTGGCCAGGGGGCACCCCATAGACACAACAATTGATCTCTTGATCTCTTAGCCATGTGTGGTGCCCCCCTCCACCATAATCCACTTTGATCATATCGTAGTGGTGCTTAGGGGAAGCGCTACGTCAGTAGAACATCATCATCGTCACCACGCCGTCGTGCTGACGAAACTCTCCCTCAACACTCAGCTGGATCGGAGTTCGAGGGACGTCATCGAGTTGAACGTGTGCAGAACTCAGAGGTGTCGTGCATTCGGTACTTGATCGGACGGATCGTGAAGACGTACGACTACATCAACCGCGGTGTGCAAACGCTTCCGCTTTCGGTCTACGAGGGTACGTGGTGTCACAGCTCTAGCTTCTGGTGCTGCCTAGTGTTTGCATCATGTTTAATTTTTTGAAACTTGAACTGAGGAAAGTTGGAAGCCTCAAAAACCCTAAATAAAAGAAGGGCAAAAACCCTAAAATCTCATTCATTGTTCCAAAATGCTCTTCTTAAATGTTTGATAATTTTGGCAAAGGGTTCTGGTCCCAACCAAAATATTGAACATTTTTAAGGACTTAATCTTGGGACTTTGAATTTAAATCATTAGTTATTTGAATTTGAATTATATTCATATAATTAGAATATAATTTCAAATACCCCTAAAATATTTTATGAGCTTTTGGAAAAGTCCATCTAGCAACATAAATTATTCAGAGGATATTTGGCACTGTTTTGGATTTGTTAAATTTGAAAAAACAGTGGCAAAGTATAGAAAATAGAACAATAAAAAAAAGAGCAGAAGACCTACCTGTCACTTACCTGGCGCCACCAACCGGCCCAGCACGGCCCAGCCCACCGCCGCTTTCCCCCCTGTCGTCTTCCTCCCCTCGCCCCAAAGCTGCTGCTGTCGCCGTGAGAAAGCGCCCGCGCACGCAGGCTCCACCTCCTGCTTCGCGCTGGAGGCTCAACCTCCTCCCTGTCCCCGCGCCTGGAGACGCCCTCGACCCCCTCGACCGCTATCCCTTCTCTCTGCTCGCTCTAGCTCTTCCCCTCCTCTGTTCTCCTCACTGAACGCGCCCGCCGCCGCCGACGAGAACCACCGTGGCCACCGGCCACCCCACGCCTCGCCTAAGCGCCAAGAAGCTCCGCCTCGTCTGTCACACCCTAGCTAGTCATGCATTAGAGTGTTGCATCATGTTTACTTTTTCATCAGAAACTTGAAATGGGGATGACAGAACCCCCAATCCCCTCTGAAACCAACTAGGGTTTACTAAAAAAACTTTTTCAATGAACCTGAAATGCCCTTCTAAAATGCCCATCATTTTTGTCTTGGTTCAGAACCTCTGCCAAAAGTGGTGCACATTTTCCTAGGCCATCTTAGGGTCTTTGAATTAAATCATAAATATTTGAATTTGGGCATTTAAAATTATATAAAATATTTAAATGCTCAAATATCTCCAAACTAAAATGTTTCATGTTGGAAATAATCCAACTATGGACCAGGAGTAATTTGGTGATTTTAGGAGTTGCCTAAGTATTTTATTTAATTCAACAAAGTTGCAGAAGTATTAAAAAAACAGAAACAGAAAGAAAATGGGAAAAGCTTACCTGGCGCCTGCTCCCGGCCCACCTGCCGGCCCAGCCCAGCACCGCTCCAGCGAGCTGCTTGCCGGCCAGGCAGGCAGGCAGGTGCCCGACGGCGACCGCAGCGTGCGCCACACACCTGCTCGCCGCCTCGCCGCTCCCCTCGCCCGGTGACGTCGTGGATCAGCCTCCCTCGCTCCCCCGAACCCCCCAGACACCCCCTCTCCTCTCCAGCTCCTCCCCCTCGCGCTCCCCCGCCATGGCCGACGCCACCATCGCCGTGCCTTCGTCGTAGCCGTGCTCCCCGCCGCCCGTGCGTCCTCTCACCGTGTCTAGGAGCTCCGCCGCTGTCCACTTCATCGAGAAGCCGAGCCCCGAGCGCTCGCAACGCCCGAGTCCACCGCAACAACGTCGCCCGAACCGTCGTCGCCGGAGATCCCCTTCAACGCCGTCGTCGCTCCGGTCCATCTCCGGCCGCACCAAGGACTCCGTCGCACTCACTGTGAGCTTAGCCATCTTCCCCTCCCTTCCGTTCTTGCTCCCGAGCCATGTAGCAACCTCCCGGAGCTCAACCGCACCCACCGCCGTGGAGCTCGTCGCCGACGTGCTCCCGGTCATCCTCCGGCCACAAACTGGTGTCCATCATGCCCACCGTGTCACTTAGCATCTAGCTAGCCACTCCCCGAGCCTCACCGACCCCTCTAGCGTCAAGTTCGTCTTCGGCCGAACCCCGGTGGCCGCCAAAGTCGTCGCCGGCGCCAACTCCGGCCACCCCGACCCCAACGGACTCCACCAAGAGCTGCGGCTCGTCCCCAGCTCCACTCCGGTGGTCTCGGCGACCCATTTGGTGGCCGGAACGACCAAAACCACTTCCGCCGCCGCGTCGGGCTCGCCGGCGCCTAAACGCCGGTGCAGCCGACCCGGGTTTGACCACGGGTGGGCCCTGGTTGACTCCCCTGAGTCAATGACAGGTGGGGCCCAGCCCTGTTAATTAAACAGGTTTAGTTTTAATTAACTTTAATTAAATTAATCACCCTGACACGTGGGACCCACTGTCAGGTTTGACCTGGACCAGTTCCGTTGACCTGCTGACGTCACACTGACGTCAGGCTGACGCAGTAATTGATTTTCTGGATTTAATTTAAATCAGGAAATTCCAGAATATAATTTAAACTTCAAAAATTCATAACTTTTATTCTGTAACTCCAAATTGGACAAATTATATATGAAAAATGATCAAAAAAATCCAATCTATCCATCTGTACTATTGTCATGCATGATCAAACAAGTTAAATTGATGTTTCAAGCAGAACAAGGAAAAGCACTTTAAAAGGCCATATATGAGTTTGAACTTTGAATCAATGGTTCAAATTAGTTCAAACCCATCTGTTCCTAGTTGCATTAGCCCAATACACTCATTTTGCCATGTCTCATGCATGCATCATATTGTTGCATACTGTTTGGTAATGTTGTGTATCGGTGCTCTCTGCGGCAGGCTCTGCCCCCGAGGAGTACCGTGATAACCCCGACGAAGAGCAATACCAGTGCATCGAACCATCAGGCAAGCAACCAACCATTTGATCATATCGATACAATCCCATGTTCTCGCTCCTGCTCTCTTTTACTGCATTAAGACAACGCGTTTCAAACTGCTGTGTGCTACGGTAGTTGAACCCATTTCCTCTGCATGACCTGTCATTGCCACAGTAACTAGATGAAACCCACTAGCATGTGTAGGAGTTGATTGAGCCATATGTATGTGTTGTTCCTACCTTGCTATGCCTGCTATGCTTAGAGTCGTGTCAGGTCTGGTTCATCTGGGTGATGGGCTAGAGTGAAATGTTTATGTCAGTAATGAGAGTGGTGTGGTGAACACGATTTGGTAAAGGTATCGATGAGAGGCCATGTAGGAGTACATGGTGGGTTGTTTCATTGAAGCCGACCCTAAGCACTGAGATCTGTATGTGTGATTTAAGAATCAGCTACTACCATGCATTGGGCCCTGAAATATGACCCCGCTCGACTTCTTATTCACCCTAGCTCTCTGTCCAGGAGTTGCAAGTAGTTTCTGGTGTTTGTAGCCTACTGGAGGCCGTGGACAGTGCTGACCGTAGGGGTGGGCTGTGATGCGGTAGGTACGTGGCACGGTGTACCGAATACCCGTTAGGTATCTCGGGAACCCTGTTCACATTGTTCGGGGCCGTATGGGAAACCCCGGCCGGACTCCCTGCGGATGGAACCTGAATAGGCGATAAACCTGGACTAGAGGCTTAAGTGTTTAGGTAGGTCGTGGTCTACACCCACGTCGGCTTTCGCTTGAAGTCTGCCGAGCACATGTCGTGTGCAGGCGCTAAGTGGTGGAAACATGTATGAAGAAGTACACCCCTGCAGGGTTATCATAATCTATTCGAATAGCCGCGTCCGCGGTAAAGGACTACTTGGTTGCCTATACAGTTCATAGACAAGTAAATGGAAACTGTTAAAAGCCTCAAGATAAGTGTGAGTGCCAAGGATGGCTCTTCCGTAGGAAGACGGAGGTGGATCCTCGGTAGTGTATTGAGTTGGTGAGTAGTGGACTCGTGTGCGCAAAACCATTTCAAGTTGGAGTATCGTAGGATAGTCTAGCCAAGAGTCAAAGCTGGCTTGCTGCAATAACTCCACCAACCCTTCTTGATAATATGCATGTATGTAGGATCTGATGTAAGTCTTGCTGAGTACCTTTGTACTCATGTTGCTATAATTTACATTTTTACAGAAGACGCTGCAACCCCTTCTGATGGGTTCTACGTAGACGTTGACATCAAGGAGTAGGCTAAAGACCCAGGTGGTGACCCTGAGCTTGTGAAGGACCACGTAGTATAGTTAGGCTTTCCAAGCCTCTTTTATTTTACTAGTTGTCTGTACTCAGACAAGTTACTTCCGCTGCTGGTTTGTATGACTGTATGACTTGTACGTTGGGTCGTGAGACCCGTACCTTTGTGTATGTTATGTATGGCTCCCTGAGCCTTAAATAAAGTACTTGTGTCGTAGAGTCATGTTGTGATGCTTCGTTGTATTTGCACATATCGAGCATATTGTGTGTATGATTGAAATGCTTGGTATGTGTGGGATCTGACTATCTAGTTGTTTATCTTTAGTAGCCTCTCTTACCGGGAAATGTCTCCTAGTGTTACCGCTGAGCCATGGTAGCTTGCTACTGCTCTGGAACACTTAGGCTGGCCGGCATGTGTCCTTCTTCGTTCCTGTGTCTGTCCCTTCGGGGAAATATCACGCTTTGAGTACCGGAGTCCTGTTAGCCCGCTACAGCCCGGTTTACCGGAGTCCTGCTAGCCCAGTGCTACAGCCCGGACCCACTTGCTGATGACCGACACGTTCGTAGCTGGGTCATGGATGCCTGTCCCTGTAAGTCTGTGCCACTTTGGGTTTACGACTAGTCATGTCAGCCCGGGCTCTTTATCATATGGATGCTAGCGACACTATCATATACGTGAGCCAAAAGGCGCAAACGGTCCCGGGCAAAGGTAAGGCGACACCCGTGGGGATACCGTGCGTGAGGCCGCAAAGTGATATGAGGTGTTACCGGCTAGATCGATGTGACATCGAGTCGGGGTCCTGACATCGTCCCCCTCTTCCTCCTCACCAAGACGGAAGGCGCCGGAAGCCCTGGATGCCGCCAGCTTTGCCGTTCCCCTCCTCGGCCACCGTGGATCGCCGCCGTCAAATCCGTCCCCGTCCGGCCTCCCTCAAGCTCTCCGTCCACCTCTACAGGGTCTACGTGAGCTCTCCGTCCCTTTCCCCCTCTCTGTTTCGTCGTTCGCGCGCCGTAGCTAGGTTATCTACCAAGGCCGAAACCCCACCGCCGCCGGCCATGTCGCCGCCGTCGCTCTAGCTAGCGCAGCTCGCGTCCGACCTCAGGCCCGTGCTCAGGAGCTCCCCAGAAGGCCAAGTCCACCACCCGTTTCCCCTCCCGTGTACCCTAGTGCCGAAACCGCTGAAACCCGAACTCCGGCCGCCGCCTTTGAGTTCGCCGCCGTCGATATAGGTCGCCCCCGGCGTAACTGACTCCACCACTCGACGCGCTGGATCACCAGCTGCCCGTAGGTGGTCTCCTCCGCTCGTTTGGACGCCGGAGCGCGAAACCCGAGCCCCTCCAGAGTGCCTCCGCCGTGTTCTGGTCGCCGCCGGCGTAACTCCGGTGACGCTGACGTGGCAGTTCCATTAGCCGCTAATGACCACTCTAAACACCCCCTTGAGCCACTTCCATGTGGGCCCCGAGCCTAATTAGATTAGTTTAATTTTTCTGTTTAGATTAGTGCTAACCTGCGGACCCCACGTGTCAGATGTTGACTTAGTCAAGTCAACATTGACCGGTCCCACATGTCATCCACCTAAACCAGCCTGAGACGCTGACCAGTGGGACCCAGGGTCAGGTTTGACCTGGACCCGCCTAGTTGACCTGCTGACATCAGCATGACCTAGTGCTGACGCAATAAATCATTTTCTGGATTTATTTTAATTCTGGAAATTCCAGAAAATGATTTAAACTTCAAAAATTCATAGAAATTCAACCGTAGCTCAGAATGAAATAATTTATATATGAAAAATGATCAGAAAAATCCAATCTATCCATCTGTACTGGTTTCATGCATGTTAGAACAACTTATAGGTGCTGTTTAGCACAAATCATATTAATGGCATTTAAATATCCACATATGGAGTTTGAGTTTGAATCTTGGATTCAAACCAACTTCATTTAATCTGGTTTTAGTTACATTAGCACAAACCACAGCATATTGCCATGTCACATTCATGCATCATATTGCGCATTGCATTGATTGTGTTTTTCCTCAGTTGCCGATGATTGTCCCCTCTCGATAGACGTGTACCGGCGATGTGATCGATGACACCGATGAAGAGATATATTATCTTCAGAAGTGCCAGGCAAGCAAAAACCCCCCTTGTTCATTCCGATAAAATCCCACTCTCCCGCTCCTGCTCTCTTTTACTGCATTAGGACAACAACGACATATTTGTTACTTGCTGCGGTAGCTGAACCCCTTTATCCTTTGCATGACCTGTCATTGCCACAGTAAATAGATGAAACCCACTAGCATGAGTAGGAGTTGTTTGAGCCCTGATGTGCCTACTCATTCATGCTTGTTTGTCATGCCTGCTACTGCTTAGAGTTGAGTCAGGTCTGATTCACCGGGGATGAATCAGAGGTGTGTGAACATCTCCTACTATTGAGTGCTAAGTGTGTGAACACGATTTGGTAAAGGTAGCGGTGAGAGGCCATGTAGGAGTACATGGTGGGTTGTCTCATTGCAGCCGTCCTCAGGAACTGAGTTCTGTGTCTGTGATCCATGAACAGCTACTACCACACATTGGGATCCTTAATTGACTCTCTTGACTTATTAATTAACATGATCTCTGTCCAGGAGTTGCAACTAGTTTCTGGTGTTTGTAGGTAGTGTTAGTAGTCTACCAAGTGGCACCCGGTAAAGGTGGGCTTGGGACAGACTAGGCACAGTGGCACGGTGTACCAAGCATAGATCCACCCGTCGAGGTGGGCTTGGGAACCCTGCTCACATCATTTGGGGCCGTGAGCGACACCCCGGCCGGATCTCCTTGCGGATGGAACCCGAATAGGCGATAAACCTGGATGAGAGACTTGTATGGTTAGTCAGGTCATGGCCGACTCCCTCGCCCGGCTTCCGCTTGAAGGTTGCCGAGGTACATGACGTGTACAGGGCGATAAGTGGTGAGAGCGTGTGTGAAGAAGTACACCCCTGCAGGGTTATCATTATCTATTCGAATAGCCGGATTCCTCGGATATGGAAACTTGGACCCCTTGCATAGTTCATAGACAAGTGAAAGTGGATACTCTAAAATACGCAAGATAAGCGTGAGTGCTATGGATGGCGTTCTCGTAGGGAGATGGGAGCGGATCCATAGTGGGGTATTGATATGGTAAATATGTGGACTCGTGTGCGCCACCTCAAAAGAGTCGCTTGCAGTCGTAGTTCAGGATAGCCACCGAGTCAAAGCTGGCTTGCTGCAGTTAAACCCCACCATCCCCTTTGTTGATAATGATGCATATGTAGTTAGTTCTGATGTAAGTCTTGCTGGGTACATTTGTACTCACGTTTGCCTATTTTATGTTTTTGCAGAGAGACTTCAGTCTCACTAGTAGTTCCGCGTGGACTTCGACGTTTAGCTTGTTACCTCAGCTACGATCTTGTGCCCTCGGCAGGATCTGGTAGATAGTCAGGCTTCTCAGCCTTTTCCATTTATAGATGTCTGTACTCAGGCATATTAGCTTCCGTTTGTGTTTTGACTTGTATGCTCTGAATGTTGGGTCATGAGACCCATGTTTGTAATATCTCGCTCCTCGGAGCCTAATGAATAAATGCTTGAGTCGTAGAGTCATGTTGTGATGCCATGTTGTATTTGCACATATCGAGCATATTGTGTGTATGTTATTGAAATGCTTGGTATGTGTGGGATCTGACTATCTAGTTGTTTATCCTTAGTAGCCTCTCTTACCGGGAAATGTCTCCTAGTGTTTCCACTGAGCCATGGTAGCTTGCTATTGCTCTGGAACACTTAGGCTGGCCGGCATGTGTCCTTCTTCGTTCCTGTGTCTGTCCCTTCGGAGAAATGTCACGCGATGAATACCGGAGTCCTGTTAGTCCGCTACAGCCCGGTTCACCGGAGTCCTGCTAGCCCAGTGCTACAGCCTGGATTCACTCGCTGATGACCGACACTTCGATGTTGGGTCATGGATGCCTGTCCCTGTAAGTTTGTGCCACTTTGGGTTTACGACTAGCCATGTCAGCCCGGGCTCCTTATCATATGGATGCTAGCGACACTATCATATACGTGTGCCAAAAGACGCAAACGGTCCCGGGGAAAGGTAAGGCGACACCCGTGGGAACACCGTGCGTGAGGCCGCAAAGTGATATGAGGAGTTACATGCTAGATCGATGTGGCATTGAGTCGGGGTCCTGACAGCTTTGGTATCAGAGCTTGACTGCCTGTAGGATTACCAAGCCAAACTGGTCGAAGTTGAGTCTAGAAATGCTTTAGTTATATGTAGGGGAATTGATTGTGGGATGGGAACGTAAGGCTCTTTTTACTCCTTATATCTCATGCCTTCTGATCTGGGTCATCTTATCTTTCCTGCGGGGTTAAGAAACTAGGCTATCTCTTCTTCTATTAGGATCACGTGTTACTAATCCGTAGACCTATAGGATTGATGGTTCTAAGCCTCAGTTCAGCTCCTACTACTTCTGTATGTTAATTGTTGATCTCCCTACCTTATTATTGTGCTTCTGAGTGGTTATGCCACCATTTTGTTGGATGTCTCAAATCATTTGAGCATTTACAGCCGTTACGATGTCCGAGTCATCCCAGGTTTCTAAATAGTCGGATGCATTTGCAAATCCCTTCCTCCTGTTTCCGATGTGCCTTTGGTCAGATTAATCACACAAATCAGTGAGTTGAGGTACTTTATTGCCTTGACATATATGTTGGAGCTAGTATTATGACCCTAGGTGTCTTAGGGGATCATCTAGTAATTTAGCCATGATTTGTGTCCCAGTGTGATGATTCTGGCCATCATTATCGAAAGCATCCCGTGATGCCATTTAGTTAGTAGGCATTCTATTCCTGGGTTCTTGAACCCGAGATTCAGTCTACTTACTTCATGTTGATAGTGTTTGCTAGTTCCTTTAGGTTATTAGTAACCTTTGCGATAGTCCTCGAGGTTCATGGTACATCCATCTTCCAATTACCATGAACCATTCTTGGCAGGAGTTCTTCTGAACCAAAAGATGACAACAAGAGTGCTCTCGATGAGTTCTCCATGCTATATTGTGACTCTGCCAGCTCAACCTTTCTGCATGGGTTATCCGGAAGAATTATGTTGAACTTGGTTCAACATACTAATCTATGCATCCACAACTCAGAAAGTTATATGTTCCTTTGAGTTGTCCCCCTTTAGTTGTCTTCTGACCTTCGTCTATCAATTGATAGTCAAGAGTATGCATGCATTCGTTCATCGATGCCTATTATTCTTGTGGTCCGTCAAGCCATTCTATCCGGAATGACTAGGAAAAACAAACTCCAGTACCTCTTCCATATCCAGGATTGGGTCAAAGTAGTCATACTCCACAGACCAAAATGCCAATCCAACTTTTGTTCTGTTCCACCTCGGAGTATCACCCTCTTTCATCACAAGAGTATCGTGAGAATTGCACACCCTCTTATGAATTCTTGACATAGTGATACTTCTCACCATCATCATTCATTCCTCGGTCCTCGTGTTGTTGTAACCGGAATGCCGACAAGTGAATTGTGATGTGTGAAATCAATACTCCGAGCGACTTGTTGCTTGGTAGCTAATGGACAACATCCTCATTCTTAACGTGTTGGTTATTAAATCATCATCCTAAGACTGATCGTGCTACCTAGTTCTTATTTCGGTGCACCCTTCGATTGATGAGTTAGGATTTTGTTAAGTCCTCGCTCATTTGATCATATCATCTTGCCCTGAAAAGCAAGATTGTTCTCGAGCTTAGTAACATATCGGTGGTTCGTGATTTTCCGTATATCTTCTCGGAAGTATTACCAGGTTGTCACCTGACCGCTATGTTGAGTTCGTGATCAAGTTGGTTTATTCCTGTAAACCACCCTTTCTCCAAGAATTCGTGTTGGATACCTCTGAGCTAGTTGGTTAAGCTAAACGACAACTTGGAGAGTTGGAAGATAAAAGCTTACCTAACTTAGTTCATTTCAAAGGGATATCCTGGTGATGGTGTGTTTTCAAGAAAGATGATATCTTCATTGGTTGATCCTCGTGGTCAATTGCTAGATCGATTATCTTATCCAATCTTTGATTTGAGTATGAGCTATCGTCAAATCAAATCAGAACCAACGATATTCGTAATGTTGTCTTACTCGTGGTTTTCCTCGAGCATACACCATTATATTCTTTGGTCTGACCAATGCTATCACCGTGTTCACTTAACTATGGAAATCCTTTTATATGGAAACCTGGAGGAATTGTTGTTGAGTCCATTGACAACATCCTTATCTCCTCCATGATTTTGTTGAACATTAAGCTAGTGTTGGAAACTGGTATAAGCATTTTCTTCATGCCCTGTTCGTGAAGCATATGTTTGGACAAAAGAAGTGACTTCCTTTGATTCATGTGCATTTGATGTAAGTTGCCGCCGTGAATTCGAGAAAGTTTGTTTTTGCTCCTCTGGAATCATCCCAAGTTGGCCATGCACGTGTGCGAAGTATTCTATGGTTTGGTAGGTTGGCCGCCTCCATTCTATATGTGTTCTTAGCACACCAAGCCACTGATTGACTTGTTCTAGGTAAAGAAGTCTAATTTAAGTGCACAAGACTTCGATATCCTCGATGATGGTTCCCCCCTGAACTCGGTAGTGTTTTATTATAAGACTACCATGTGTTCATGTTTGTCTGTGACAGCGTGTTTACACGTGTGTAGCAGAACCAGCTCATGTTTTGGAGCTTGCTATCGTAGTTCATTTCCCGAGAATCTCGCAACGTCATCTCGTCGAATTGTGTTGCAAACTTTCTTTTTCTTCCTACACTCGATGAGTCTGGAATATCCTGACACCAACCAGATCTGAATCTCAGGCAGATATGATGGTTGGAACATTTCCCAAGAACTATAATACTGATCCCTTGATAACCGGTAAAGTGGATGTCATGGCCAACACACCCAGCCGGAAGACCTATTATTGTAGTATCTTGATTGAGAAAGTTGGCCACCTTCCCATAAGGACTTCGTAGGATTTACTCCCTAGTTGTTCCTTATGGATTTTTGTGTTCCTGAAGTCTGACCTTTACTTGATGTTCTAGATACCAAACCATTTCAATGAATGGGATACGCTAGCACATCAAGGAGAACATTAGAAGCTGAGTGCTAAATGTCTCTCGGTCGATCATCCAGATTTGATTTCCTTGGCCCTGCCAAGGGTGAAATCTGAGAAAGTGTTATCTTCCTTTGCATCTGCATCATCCATCATCATTCATCATGGTAGCAAGTTGTGTTGCCAGGATCCTTGACACGGATATTGGTAAAATCTTGATGATTATGGAAATGCTCAAGTTCTTGAGAGCACGCGCAATCGCTAGGTGTTATCATCGACACTAATTGGGATGCTCTCAGTTTCCTCGGCAATGCTATGACCTTTTCAAACAGTGAATTCACTCTCTATTGTTGGGTTCTTCCCCAGTTACCAGAATCATTCCCAGCATTTGCATTTTGTTCCCAGCTTGTACCGCCAATGTGCCATTCTACCATGGGTCTCTTCCATTTTCGATGGCAAGCAAATTCATCCATTACGTTGTCTTCAACAAGGTAATCCACATCATCCAAGTCTGAGTATGCCATTCTACCGACCCCCTCCAAACGATCGCTCGAGAATTACCTTAGGCTGGTCTAAAGAGTTTCAATGATCTCTGAATCAAAGGTAATTCTTTTTGCCACTTAAGGGGATATATCTACGAGTCACCATCCCTAAGGTGCCTCGTTGTGGTATCATGGCAACTCAACTCCTCGCTACGTTGACAATCGTTTACCACCTTTTTAAGTGTGGAATTGTTGTCTACCTAGTGAACTCTTGTCATTTGTTCCACTCCATTCCTCTAGAGGTGTGCTTCGTCTCTCAGCTCGAGAGATGTTGCTATGTCCCATTCCGTGAGTTAATCATGAGTTGTTCGACCTTCGAGAAGATCGATCCTTCTAGAGTCTCCTTCTCCTCTCATTGTCATAATAACTGGAGTTCTCAGAACAAGACGTCGAGACAAAGATGGTGATCGAAACAACGTTCCTATGAAGTGCACCCTGGATCGTGAAGATTATACTAGTTTGCGTTTCCCCTTCATCTTACCCTACGCTTGAATCTCAAGACGAGATTCTTGTTTAGTGGGGGCGAGTTGTCACAGCTCTAGCTTCTGGTGCTGCCTAGTGTTTGCATCATGTTTAATTTTTTGAAACTTGAACTAAGGAAAGTTGGAAGCCTCAAAAACCCTAAATAAAAGAAGGGCAAAAACCCTAAAGTCTCATTCATTGTTCCAAAATGCTCTTCTTAAATGTTTGATAATTTTGGCAAAGGGTTCTGGTCCCAACCAAAATATTGAACATTTTTAAGGACTTAATCTTGGGACTTTGAATTTAAATCATTAGTTATTTGAATTTGAATTATATTCATATAATTAGAATATAATTTCAAATACCCCTGAAATATTTTATGAGCTTTTGGAAAAGTCCATCTAGCAACATAAATTATTCAGAGGATATTTGGCACTGTTTTGGATTTGTTAAATTTGAAAAAACAGTGGCAAAGTATAGAAAACAGAACAATAAAAAAAAGAGCAGAAGACCTACCTGTCGCTTACCTGGCGCCACCAACCGGCCCAGCACGGCCCAGCCCACCGCCGCTTTCCCCCCTGTCGTCTTCCTCCCCTCGCCCCAAAGCTGCTGCTGTCGCCGTGAGAAAGCGCCCGCGCACGCAGGCTCCACCTCCTGCTTCGCGCTGGAGGCTCAACCTCCTCCCTGTCCCCGCGCCTGGAGACGCCCTCGACCCCCTCGACCGCTATCCCTTCTCTCTGCTCGCTCTAGCTCTCCCCCTCCTCTGTTCTCCTCACTGAACGCGCCCGCCGCCGCCGACGAGAACCACCGTGGCCACCGGCCACCCCACGCCTCGCCTAAGCGCCAAGAAGCTCCGCCTCGTGCCCCTCTTCCTCCTCACCAAGACGGAAGGCGCCGGAAGCCCTGGATGCCGCCAGCTTCGCCGTTCCCCTCCTCGGCCACCGTGGACCGCCGCCGTCAAATCCGTCCCCGTCCGGCCTCCCTCAAGCTCGCCGTCCACCTCTACAGGGTATACGTGAGCTCTCCGTCCATTTCCCCCTCTCTGTTTCGTCGTTCGCGCGCCGTAGCTAGGTTATCTACCAAGGCCGAAACCCCACCGCCGCCGGCCATGTCGCCGCCGTAGCTCTAGCTAGCGCAGCTCACGTCCGACCTTAGGCCCGTGCTCAGGAGCTCCCCAGAAGGCCAAGTCCACCACCCGTTTCCCTTCCTGTGCACCCTAGTGCCGAAACCGCTGAAACCCAAACTCCGGCCGCCGCCTTTGAGCTCGCCGCCGTCGATATAGGTCGCCCCCGGGGTAACTGACTGCACCACTCGACGCGCTGGATCACCAGCTGCCCGTAGGTGGTCTCCTCCGCTCGTTTGGACGCCGGAGCGCGAAACCCGAGCCCCTCCAGAGTGCCTCCGCCGCGTTCTGGTCGCCGCCGGCGTAACTCCGGTGACGCTGATGTGGCAGTTCCATTAGCCGCTAATGACCACTCTAAACACCCCCTTGAGCCACTTCCATGTGGGCCCCGAGCCTAATTAGATTAGTTTAATTTTTCTGTTTAGATTAGTGCTAACCTGTGGACCCCACGTGTCAGATGTTGACTTAGTCAAGTCAACGTTGACCGGTCCCACATGTCATCCACCTAAACCAGCCTGAGACGCTGACCAGTGGGACCCAGGGTCAGGTTTGACCTGGACCTGCCTAGTTGACCTGCTGACATCAGCATGACCTAGTGCTGACGCAATAAATCATTTTCTGGACTTATTTTAATTCAGGAAATTCCAGAAAATGATTTAAACTTCAAAAATTCATAGAAATTCAACCGTAGCTCAGAATGAAATAATTTATATATGAAAAATGATCAGAAAAATCCAATCTATCCATCTGTACTGGTTTCATGCATGTTAGAACAACTTATAGGTGCTGTTTAGCACAAATCATATTAATGGCATTTAAATATCCACATATGGAGTTTGAGTTTGAATCTTGAATTCAAACCAACTTCATTTAATCTGGTTTTAGTTGCATTAGCACAAACCACAGCATATTGCCATGTCACATTCATGCATCATATTGCGCATTGCATTGATTGTGTTTTTCCTTAGTTGCCGGTGATTGTCCCCTCTCGATAGACGTGTACCGGCGATGTGATCGATGACACCGATGAAGAGCTATATTATCTTCAGAAGTGCCAGGCAAGCAAAACCCCCCTTGTTCATTCCGATAAAATCCCACTCTCCCGCTCCTGCTCTCTTTTACTGCATTAGGACAACAACGACATATTTGTTACTTGCTGCGGTAGCTGAACCCCTTTATCCTTTGCATGACCTGTCATTGCCACAGTAAATAGATGAAACCCACTAGCATGAGTAGGAGTTGTTTGAGCCCTGATGTGCCTACTCATTCATGCTTGTTTGTCATGCCTGCTACTGCTTAGAGTTGAGTCAGGTCTGTTTCATCGGGGATGAATCAGAGGTGTGTGAACATGTCCTACTGTTGAGTGCTAAGTGTGTGAACACGATTTGGTAAAGGTAGCGGTGAGAGGCCATGTAGGAGTACATGGTGGGTTGTCTCATTGCAGCCATCCTCAGGAACTGAGTTCAGTGTCTGTGATCCATGAACAGCTACTACCACACATTGGGATCCTTAATTGACTCTCTCGACTTATTAATCAACATGATCTCTGTCCAGGAGTTGCAACTAGTTTCTGGTGTTTGTAGGTAGTGTTAGTAGTCTACCAAGTGGCACCCGGTACAGGTGGGCTTGGGACAGACTAGGCACAGTGGCACGGTGTACCAAGCGTAGATCCACCCGTCGAGGTGGGCTTGGGAACCCTGCTCACATCGTTTGGGGCCGTGAGCGACACCCCGGCCGGATCTCCTTGCGGATGGAACCCGAATAGGCGATAAACCTGGACGAGAGACTTGTATGGTTAGTCAGGTCGTGGCCGACTCCCTCGCCCGGCTTCCGCTTGAAGGTTGCCGAGGTACATGACGTGTACAGGGCGATAAGTGGCGAGAGCGTGTGTGAAGAAGTACACCCCTGCAGGGTTATCATTATCTATTCGAATAGCCGGATTCCTCGGATATGGAAACTTGGACCCCTTGCATAGTTCATAGACAAGTGAAAGTGGATACTCTAAAATACGCAAGATAAGCGTGAGTGCTATGGATGGCGTTCTCGTAGGGAGATGGGAGCGGATCCATAGTGGGGTATTGATATGGTGAATATGTGGACTCGTGTGCGCCACCTCAAAAGAGTCGCTTGCAGTCGTAGTTCAGGATAGCCATCGAGTCAAAGCTGGCTTGCTGCAGTTAAACCCCACCATCCCCTTTGTTGATAATGATGCATATGTAGTTAGTTCTGATGTAAGTCTTGCTGGGTACATTTGTACTCATGTTTGCCTATTTTATGTTTTTGCAGAGAGACTTCAGTCTCACTAGTAGTTCCGCGTGGACTTCGACGTTTAGCTTGTTACCTCAGCTACGATCTTGTGCCCTCGGCAGGATCTGGTAGATAGTCAGGCTTCTCAGCCTTTTCCATTTATAGATGTCTGTACTCAGACATATTAGCTTCCGTTTGTGTTTTGACTTGTATGCTCTGAATGTTGGGTCATGAGACCCATGTTTGTAATATCTCGCTCCTCGGAGCCTAATGAATAAATGCTTGAGTCGTAGAGTCATGTTGTGATGCCATGTTGTATTTGCACATATCGAGCATATTGTGTGTATGTTATTGAAATGCTTGGTATGTGTGGGATCTGACTATCTAGTTGTTTATCCTTAGTAGCCTCTCTTACCGGGAAATGTCTCCTAGTGTTTCCACTGAGCCATGGTAGCTTGCTACTGCTCTGGAACACTTAGGCTGGCCGGCATGTGTCCTTCTTCGTTCCTGTGTCTGTCCCTTCGGGGAAATGTCACGCGATGAATACCGGAGTCCTGTTAGTCCGCTACAGCCCGGTTCACCGGAGTCCTGCTAGCCCAGTGCTACAGCCTGGATTCACTCGCTGATGACCGACACGTTCGATGTTGGGTCATGGATGCCTGTCCCTGTAAGTTTGTGCCACTTTGGGTTTACGACTAGCCATGTCAGCCCGGGCTCCTTATCATATGGATGCTAGCGACACTATCATATACGTGTGCCAAAAGACGCAAACGGTCCCGGGGAAAGGTAAGGCGACACCCGTGGGAACACCGTGCGTGAGGCCGCAAAGTGATATGAGGTGTTACATGCTAGATCGATGTGGCATTGAGTCGGGGTCCTGACAGCTTTGGTATCAGAGCTTGACTGCCTGTAGGATTACCAAGCCAAACTGGTCGAAGTTGAGTCTAGAAATGCTTTAGTTATATGTCGGGGAATTGATTGTGGGATGGGAACGTAAGGCTCTTTTTACTCCTTATATCTCATGCCTTCTGATCTGGGTCATCTTATCTTTCCTGCGGGGTTAAGAAACTAGGCTATCTCTTCTTCTATTAGGATCACGTGTTACTAATCCGTAGACCTATAGGATTGATGGTTCTAAGCCTCAGTTCAGCTCCTACTACTTCCGTATGTTAATTGTTGATCTCCAAACCTTATTATTGTGCTTCTGAGTGGTTATGCCACCATTTTGTTGGATGTCTCAAATCATTTGAGCATTTACAGCCGTTACGCTGTCCGAGTCATCCCAGGTTTCTAAATAGTCGGATGCATTTGCAAATCCCTTCCTCCTGTTTCCGATGTGCCTTTGGTCAGATTAATCACACAAATCAGTGAGTTGAGGTACTTTATTGCCTTGACATATATGTTGGAGCTAGTATTATGACCCTAGGTGTCTTAGGGGATCATCTAGTAATTTAGCCATAATTTGTGTCCCAGTGTGATGATTCTGGCCATCATTATCGAAAGCATCCCGTGATGCCATTTAGTTAGTAGGCATTCTATTCCTGGGTTCTTGAACCCGAGATTCACTCTACTTACTTCATGTTGATAGTGTTTGCTAGTTCCTTTAGGTTATTAGTAACCTTTGCGATAGTCCTCGAGGTTCATGGTACATCCATCTTCCAATTACCATGAACCATTCTTGGCAGGAGTTCTTCTGAACCAAAAGATGACAACAAGAGTGCTCTCGATGAGTTCTCCATGCTATATTGTGACTCTGCCAGCTCAACCTTTCTGCATGGGTTATCCGGAAGAATTATGTTGAACTTGGTTCGACATACTAATCTATGCATCCACAACTCAGAAAGTTATATGTTCCTTTGAGTTGTCCCCCTTTAGTTGTCTTCTGACCTTCGTCTATCAATTGATAGTCAAGAGTATGCATGCATTCGTTCATCGATGCCTATTATTCTTGTGGTCCGTCAAGCCATTCTATCCGGAATGACTAGGAAAAACAAACTCCAGTACCTCTTCCATATCCAGGATTGGGTCAAAGTAGTCATACTCCGCAGACCAAAATGCCAATCCAACTTTTGTTCTATTCCACCTCGGAGTATCACCCTCTTTCATCACAAGAGTATCGTGAGAATTGCACACCCTCTTATGAATTCTTGACATAGTGATACTTCTCACCATCATCATTCATTCCTCGGTCCTCATGTTGTTGTAACCGGAATGCCGACAAGTGAATTGTGATGTGTGAAATCAATACTCCGAGCAACTCGTTGCTTGGTAGCTAATGGACAACATCCTCATTCTTAACGTGTTGGTTATTAAATCATCATCCTAAGACTGGTCGTGCTACCTAGTTCTTATTTCAGTGCACCCTTCGATTGATGAGTTAGGATTTTGTTAAGTCCTCGCTCATTTGATCATATCATCTTGCCCTGAAAAGCAAGATTGTTCTCGAGCTTAGTAACATATCGGTGGTTCGTGATTTTCCGTATATCTTCTCGGAAGTATTACCAGGTTGTCACCTGACCGCTATGTTGAGTTCATGATCAAGTTGGTTTATTCCTGTAAACCACCCTTTCTCCAAGAATTCGTGTTGGATACCTCTGAGCTAGTTGGTTAAGCTAAACGACAACTTGGAGAGTTGGAAGATAAAAGCTTACCTAACTTAGTTCATTTCAAAGGGATATCCTGGTGATGGTGTGTTTTCAAGAAAGATGATATCTTCATTGGTTGATCCTCGTGGTCAATTGCTAGATCGATTATCTTATCCAATCTTTGATTTGAGTATGAGCTATCGTCAAATCAAATTAGAACCAACGATATTCGTAATGTTGTCTTACTCGTGGTTTTCCTCGAGCATACACCATTATATTCTTTGGTCTGACCAATGCTATCACCGTGTTCACTTAACTATGGAAATCCTTTTATATGGAAACCTGGAGGAATTGTTGTTGAGTCCATTGACAACATCCTTATCTCCTCCATGATTTTGTTGAACATTAAGCTAGTGTTGGAAACTGGTATAAGCATTTTCTTCATGCCCCGTTCGTGAAGCATATGTTTGGACAAAAGAAGTGACTTCCTTTGATTCATGTGAATTTGATGTAAGTTGCCGCCGTGAATTCGAGAAAGTTTGTTTTTGCTCCTCTAGAATCATCCCAAGTTGGTCATGCACGTGTGCGAAGTATTCTATGGTTTGGTAGGTTGGCCGCCTCCATTCTATATGTGTTCTTAGCACACCAAGCCACTGATTGACTTGTTCTAGGTAAAGAAGTCTAATTTAAGTGCACAAGACTTCGATATCCTCGATGATGGTTCCCCCCTGAACTCGGTAGTGTTTTATTATAAGACTACCATGTGTTCATGTTTGTCTATGACAGCGTGTTTACACGTGTGTAGCAGAACCAGCTCATGTTTTGGAGCTTGCTATCGTAGTTCATTTCCCGAGAATCTCGCAACGTCATCTCGTCGAATTGTGTTGCAAACTTTCTTTTTCTTCCTAGACTCGATGAGTCTGGAATATCCTGACACCAACCAGATCTGAATCTCAGGCAGATATGATGGTTGGAACATTTCCCAAGAACTATAATACTGATCCCTCGATAACCGGTAAAGTGGATGTCATGGCCAACACACCCAGCCGGAAGACCTATTATTGTAGTATCTTGATTGAGAAAGTTGGCCACCTTCCCATAAGGACTTCGTAGGATTTACTCCCTAGTTGTTCCTTATGGATTTTTGTGTTCCTGAAGTCCGACCTTTACTTGATGTTCTAGATACCAAACCATTTCAATGAATGGGATACACTAGCACATCAAGGAGAACATTAGAAGCGGAGTGCTAAATGTCTCTCGGTCGATCATCCAGATTTGATTTCCTTGGCCCCGCCAAGGGTGAAATCTAAGAAAGTGTTATCTTCCTTTGCATCTGCATCATCCATCATCATTCATCATGGTAGCAAGTTGTGTTGCCAGGATCCTTGACACGGATATTGGTAAAATCTTGATGATTATGGAAATGCTCAAGTTCTTGAGAGCACGCGCAATCGCTAGGTGTTATCATCGACACTAATTAGGATGCTCTCAGTTTCCTCGGCAATGCTATGACCTTTTCAAACAGTGAATTCACTCTCTATTGTTGGGTTCTTCCCCAGTTACCAGAATCATTCCCAGCATTTGCATTTTGTTCCCAGCTTGTACCGCCAATGTGCCATTCTACCATGGGTCTCTTCCATTTTCGATGGTAAGCAAATTCATTCATTACGTTGTCTTCAACAAGGTAATCCACATCATCCAAGTCCGAGTATGCCATTCTACCGACCCCCTCCAAACGATCGCTCGAGAATTACCTTAGGTTGGCCTAAAGAGTTTCAATGATCTCTGAATCAATGGTAATTCTTTTTGCCACTTAAGGGGATATATCCACGAGTCACCATCCCTAAGGTGCCTCGTTGTGGTATCATGGCAACTCAACTCCTCGCTACGTTGACAATCGTTTACCACCTTTTTAAGTGTGGAATTGTTGTCTACCTAGTGAACCCTCGTCATTTGTTCCACTCCATTCCTCTAGAGGTGTGCTTCGTCTCTCAGCTCGAGAGATGTTGCTATGTCCCATTCCGTGAGTTAATCCTGAGTTGTTCGACCTTCGAGAAGATCGATCCTTCTAGAGTCTCCTTCTCCTCTCATTGTCATAATAACTGGAGTTCTCAGAACAAGACGTCGAGACAAAGATGGTGATCGAAACAACGTTCCTATGAAGTGCACCCTGGATCGTGAAGATTATACTAGTTTGCGTTTCCCCTTCATCTTACCCTACGCTTGAATCTCGAGACGAGATTCTTGTTTAGTGGGGGCGAGTTGTCACAGCTCTAGCTTCTGGTGCTGCCTAGTGTTTGCATCATGTTTAATTTTTTGAAACTTGAACTGAGGAAAGTTGGAAGCCTCAAAAACCCTAAATAAAAGAAGGGCAAAAACCCTAAAATCTCATTCATTGTTCCAAAATGCTCTTCTTAAATGTTTGATAATTTTGGCAAAGGGTTCTGGTCCCAACCAAAATATTGAACATTTTTAAGGACTTAATCTTGGGACTTTGAATTTAAATCATTAGTTATTTGAATTTGAATTATATTCATATAATTAGAATATAATTTCAAATACCCCTGAAATATTTTATGAGCTTTTGGAAAAGTCCATCTAGCAACATAAATTATTCAGAGGATATTTGGCACTGTTTTGGATTTGTTAAATTTGAAAAAACAATGGCAAAGTATAGAAAACAGAACAATAAAAAAAAGAGCAGAAGACCTACCTGTCGCTTACCTGGCGCCACCAACCGGCCCAGCACGGCCCAGCCCACCGCCGCTTTCCCCCCTGTCGTCTTCCTCCCCTCGCCCCAAAGCTGCTGCTGTCGCCGTGAGAAAGCGCCCGCGCACGCAGGCTCCACCTCCTGCTTCGCACTGGAGGCTCAACCTCCTCCCTGTCCCCGCGCCTGGAGACGCCCTCGACCCCCTCGACCGCTATCCCTTCTCTCTGCTCCTCTAGCTCTCCCCCTCCTCTGTTCTCCTCACTGAACGCGCCCGCCACCGCCGACGAGAACCACCGTGGCCACCGGCCACCCCACGCCTCGCCTAAGCGCCAAGAAGCTCCGCCTCGTCCCCCTCTTCCTCCTCACCAAGACGGAAGGCGCCGGAAGCCCTGGATGCCGCCAGCTTCGCCGTTCCCCTCCTCGGCCACCGCGGATCGCCGCCGTCAAATCCGTCCCCGTCCGGCCTCCCTCAAGCTCGCTGTCCACCTCTACAGGGTCTACGTGAGCTCTCCATCCATTTCCCCCTCTCTGTTTCGTCGTTCGCGCGCCGTAGCTAGGTTATCTACCAAGGCCGAAACCCCACCGCCGCCGGCCATGTCGCCGCCGTCGCTCTAGCTAGCGCAGCTCGCGTCCGACCTCAGGCCCGTGCTCAGGAGCTCCCCAGAAGGCCAAGTCCACCACCCGTTTCCCCTCCCGTGCACCCTAGTGCCGAAACCGCTGAAACTCGAACTCCGGCCGCCGCCTTTGAGCTCGCCGCCGTCGATATAGGTCGCCCCCGGCGTAACTGACTGCACCACTCGACGCGCTGGATCACCAGCTGCCCGTAGGTGGTCTCCTCCGCTCGTTTGGACGCCAGAGCGCGAAACCCGAGCCCCTCCAGAGTGCCTCCGCCGCGTTCTGGTCGCCGCCGGCGTAACTCCGGTGACGCTGACGTGGCAGTTCCATTAGCCGCTAATGACCACTCTAAACACCCCCTTGAGCCACTTCCATGTGGGCCCCGAGCCTAATTAGATTAGTTTAATTTTTCTGTTTAGATTAGTGCTAACCTGTGGACCCCACGTGTCAGATGTTGACTTAGTCAAGTCAACGTTGACCGGTCCCACATGTCATCCACCTAAACCAGCCTGAGATGCTGACCAGTGGGACCCAGGGTCAGGTTTGACCTGGACCCGCCTAGTTGACCTGTTGACATCAGCATGACCTAGTGCTGACGCAATAAATCATTTTCTGGATTTATTTTAATTCAGGAAATTCCAAAAAATGATTTAAACTTCAAAAATTCATAGAAATTCAACCGTAGCTCAGAATGAAATAATTTATATGTGAAAAATGATCAGAAAAATCCAATCTATCCGTCTGTACTAGTTTCATGCATGTTAGAACAACTTATAGGTGCTGTTTAGCACAAATCATATTAATGGCATTTAAATATCCACATATGGAGTTTGAGTTTGAATCTTGGATTCAAACCAACTTCATTTAATCTGGTTTTAGTTGCATTAGCACAAACCACAGCATATTGCCATGTCACATTCATGCATCATATTGCGCATTGCATTGATTGTGTTTTTCCTCAGTTGCCGGTGATTGTCCCCTCTCGATAGATGTGTACCGGCGATGTGATCGATGACACCGATGAAGAGCTATATTATCTTCAGAAGTGCCAGGCAAGCAAAACCCCCCTTGTTCATTCCGATAAAATCCCACTCTCCCGCTCCTGCTCTCTTTTACTGCATTAGGACAACAACGACATATTTGTTACTTGCTACGGTAGCTGAACCCCTTTATCCTTTGCATGGCCTGTCATTGCCACAGTAAATAGATGAAACCCACTAGCATGAGTAGGAGTTGTTTGAGCCCTGATGTGCCTACTCATTCATGCTTGTTTGTCATGCCTGCTACTGCTTAGAGTTGAGTCAGGTCTGATTCATCGGGGATGAATCAGAGGTGTGTGAACATGTCCTACTGTTGAGTGCTAAGTGTGCGAACACGATTTGGTAAAGGTAGCGGTGAGAGGCCATGTAGGAGTACATGGTGGGTTGTCTCATTGCAGCCGTCCTCAGGAACTGAGTTCTGTGTCTGTGATCCATGAACAGCTACTACCACACATTGGGATCCTTAATTGACTCGCTCGACTTATTAATCAACATGATCTCTGTCCAGGAGTTGCAACTAGTTTCTGGTGTTTGTAGGTAGTGTTAGTAGTCTACCAAGTGGCACCCGGTACAGGTGGGCTTGGGACAGACTAGGCACAGTGGCACGGTGTACCAAGCGTAGATCCACCCGTCGAGGTGGGCTTGGGAACCCTGCTCACATCGTTTGGGGCCGTGAGCGACACCCCGGCCGGATCTCCTTGCGGATGGAACCCGAATAGGCGATAAACCTGGACGAGAGACTTGTATGGTTAGTCAGGTCGTGGCTGACTCCCTCGCCCGGCTTCCGCTTGAAGGTTGCCGAGGTACATGACGTGTACAGGGCGATAAGTGGCGAGAGCGTTTGTGAAGAAGTACACCCCTGCAGGGTTATCATTATCTATTCGAATAGCCGGATTCCTCGGATATGGAAACTTGGACCCCTTGCATAGTTCATAGACAAGTGAAAGTGGATACTCTAAAATACGCAAGATAAGCGTGAGTGCTATGGATGGCGTTCTCGTAGGGAGACGGGAGCGAATCCATAGTGGGGTATTGATATGGTGAATATGTGGACTCGTGTGCGCCACCTCAAAAGAGTCGCTTGCAGTCGTAGTTCAGGATAGCCACCGAGTCAAAGCTGGCTTGCAGCAGTTAAACCCCACCATCCCCTTTGTTGATAATGATGCATATATAGTTAGTTCTGATGTAAGTCTTGCTGGGTACATTTGTACTCACGTTTCCCTATTTTATGTTTTTGCAGAGAGACTTCAGTCTCACTAGTAGTTCCGCGTGGACCTCGATGTTTAGCTTGTTACCTCAGCTACGATCTTGTGCCCTCGGCAGGATCTGGTAGATAGTCAGGCTTCTCAGCCTTTTCCATTTATAGATGTCTGTACTCAGACATATTAGCTTCCGTTTGTGTTTTGACTTGTATGCTCTGAATGTTGGGTCATGAGACCCATGTTTGTAATATCTCGCTCCTCGGAGCCTAATGAATAAATGCTTGAGTCGTAGAGTCATGTTGTGATGCCATGTTGTATTTGCACATATCGAGCATATTGTGTGTATGTTATTAAAATGCTTGGTATGTGTGGGATCTGACTATCTAGTTGTTTATCCTTAGTAGCCTCTCTTACCGGGAAATGTCTCCTAGTGTTTCCACTGAGCCATGGTAGCTTGCTACTACTCTGGAACACTTAGGCTGGCCGGCATGTGTCCTTCTTCGTTCCTGTGTCTGTCCCTTCGGGGAAATGTCACGCGATGAATACCGGAGTCCTGTTAGTCCGCTACAGCCCGGTTCACCGGAGTCCTGCTAGCCCAGTGCTACAGCCTGGATTCACTCGCTGATGACCGACACGTTCGATGTTGGGTCATGGATGCCTGTCCCTGTAAGTTTGTGCCACTTTGGGTTTACGACTAGCCATGTCAGCCCGGGCTCCTTATCATATGGATGCTAGCGACACTATCATATACGTGTGCCAAAAGACGCAAATGGTCCCGGGGAAAGGTAAGGCGACACCCGTGGGAACACTGTGCGTGAGGCCGCAAAGTGATATGAGGTGTTACATGCTAGATCGATGTGGCATTGAGTCGGGGTCCTGACACGTGGACACAATCTCCCCTCTCGTTGCTATGCATCACCATGATCTTGCGTGTGCGTAGGAATTTTTTTGAAATTACTACGTTCCCCAACAGTGGCATCCGAGTCAGGTTTTATGGGTTGATGTGATATGCACGAGTAGAACACAAGTGAGTTATGGGCGATATAAGTCATACTGCTTACCAGCACGTCACACTTTGGTTCGGCGGTTTTGTTGGATGAAGCGGCCCGGACCGACATTACGCGTACGCTTACGCGAGACTGGTTCTATTGACGTGCTTTGCACATAGGTGGCTGGCGGGTGTCAGTTTCTCCAACTTTAGTTAAACCGAGTGTGGCTACGCCCGGTCCTTGAGAAGGTTAAAACATCACTAACTTGACAAACTATCGTTGTGGTTTTGATGCGTAGGTAAGAACGGCTCTTGGTTAGCCCGTAGCAGCCACGTAAAACTTGCAACAACAAAGTAGAGGACGTCTAACTTGTTTTTGCAGGGCATGGTGTGATGTGATATGGTCAAGACGTGATGAGATATAAGTTGTTGTATAAGATGATCATGTTTTGTTGAAGTTATCGGCAACTTGCAGAAGCCTTATGGTTGTCTCTTTATTGCATAAGATGCAAGCGCCAAATAATTGCTTTACTTTGTCGCTATGCGATAGCAATAGTTGCAAGAGCAATAGTTGGTGAGACGACCATGTGACGACACATTGATATAGATCAAGATGATGGAGATCATGGTGTCATGCCAGTGACGATGGAAATCATGACGGTGCTTTGGAGATGGAGATCAAAGGCACAAGATGATGATGGCCATATCATGTCACATATTTTGATTGCATGTGATGTTTATCTTTTATACATCTTATTTTGCTTAGTTCGACGGTAGCTTAATAAGATGATCTCTCACTAATTATCAAGGTACAAGTGTTCTCCCTGAGTATGCACCGTTGCGAAAGTTCTTCGTGCTGATACACCACGTGATGATCGGGTGTGATAGGCTCTATGTTCAAATACAACGGGTGCAAAACAGTTGCACACGCGGAATACTCAGGTTAAACTTGACGAGCCTAGCATATAACAGATATGGCCTCGGAACACTGAGACCGAAAGGTCGAGCGTGAATCATATAGTAGATATGATCAACATAGTGATGTTCACCATTGAAACTACTCCATCTCACATGATGATCGGACATGGTTTAGTTAATATGGATTACGTGATCACTTAGAAGATTAGAGGGATGTCTATCTAAGTGGGAGTTCTTAAGTAATATGATTAATTGAACTTAAATTTATCATGAACTTAGTCCTGGTAGTATTAGTATATCTATGTTGTAGATCAATAGCTCGCTTTTAGCTCCCCTGTTTTATTTTTGATATGTTCCTAGAGAAAACTAAGTTGAAATATGTTAGTAGCAATGATGCGGATTGGATCCATGATCTGAGGTTTATCCTCATTGCTACACAGAAGAATTATGTTCTTGATGCACCGCTAGGTGACAAACCTCTTGCAGGAGCAGATGCAGATGTTATGAATGTTTGGCTAGCTCAATATGATGACTACTTGATGGTTTAGTGCACCATGCTTAAACATCTTAGAATCGGGACTTCAAAGACGTTTTGAACGTCATGGACCATATGAGCTGTTCCAGGAGTTGAAGTTAATATTTCAAGAAAATACCCGAGTTGAGAGATATGAAGTCTCCAACAAGTTCTATAGCTAAAAGATGGAGGGGAATAGCTCAAGCAGTGAGCATGTGCTCAGATTGTCTGGGTACTACAAACGCTTGAATCAAGTGGGAGTTAATCTTCTAGATAAAATAGTGATTGACAGAATTCTCTAGTCACCATCACCAAGTTAGTAGAACTTCGTGATGAACTATAGTATGCAAGGGATAACGGAAACGATTCCCAAGATCTTTGTGATGCTGAAATCGACGAAGGTAGAAATCAAGAAAATCATCAAGTGTTGATGGTAAACAAAACCACTAGTTTCAAGTAAAGGGACAAAGGGAAGAAAGGGGAACTTCAAGAAGAACGGCAAGCAAGTTGCTGCTCAAGTGAAAAAACCCAAGTCTGGACCTAAGCCTGAAACTGAGTGCTTCTATTGCAAAGGGACTGGTCACTGGAAGCAAAACTACCCCAAGTAATTGGCGGATAAGAAGGATGGCAAAGTGAACATAGGTATATTTGATATACATGTTATTGATGTGTACTTTACTAGTGTTTATAGCAACCCCTCAGTATTTGATACTAGTTCAGTTGCTAAGAATAGTAACTCGAAACGGGAGTTGCAGAATGAACAGAGAGTAGTTAAGGGTGAAGTGACGATGTCTATTGGAAATGGTTCCAAGATTGATATGATCATCATTGCACACTCCCTATACTTTCGGGATTAGTGTTAAACCTAAAATAAATGTTATTTAGTGTTTGCGTTGAGCACGAATATGATTGGATCATGTTTATTGCAATACGGTTATTCATGTAAGTTAGAGAATAATTGATGTTCTGTTTACATGAATAAAACCTTCTATGGTCATACACCCAATGAAAATGGCTTGTTGGATCTTGATCTTGGTGATACACATTTTCATAATATTGAAGCCAAAAGATGCAAAGTTAATAATGATAGTGCAACTTATTTGTGGCACTGCTGTTTAGGTCATATTGGTGTAAAGCGCATGAAGAAAATCCATGCTGATGGGCTTTTGGAATCACTTGATTATGAATCAGTTGATGCTTGCGAACCATGCCTCATGGGCAAGATGACTAAGACTCTGTTCTCTGGAACAATGGAGCGAGCAACAGATTTGTTGGAAATCATACATACTGATGTATGTGGTCCGATGAATATTGAGGTTCGTGGCAGGTAGCATTATTTTCTGATTTTCACAGATGATTTGAGCAGATATGAGTATATCTACTTGATGAAACACAAGTCTGAAACATTTCAAAAGCTCAAAGAATTTCAGAGTGAAGTGGAGAATCATCGTAACAAAAATAAAAGTTTCTACAATATGATCGCAGAAGTAAAATATTTGAGTTACGAGTTTGTCCTTTAGTTAAAACAATGTGAAATAGTTTCACTACTCACGCCACCTGGAACACCATAGTGTAATGGTGTGTCCGAACGTCGTAACCGTACTTTGTTAGATATGGTGCGATCTATGATGTCTCATACCGATTTACCACTATCATTTTGGGGTTATGCATTAGAGACAGCTACATTCACGTTAAATGGGGCACCATCTAAATCCGTTGAGACGACACTGTATGAACTATGGTTTGGCAAGAAACCTAAGCTGTCATTTCTTAAAGTTTGAGGTTGCAATGCTGATGTGAAAAAGTGTCAACCTGATAACCTCAAACCCAAATCGGAGAAGTGCGTCTTCATAGGATACCCAAAAGAAAATGTTGGGTACACCTTCTATCATAGATCTGAAGGCAAGATATTCATTGCTGAGAATGGATCCTTTCTAGAGAAGGAGTTTCACTCGAAAGAAGTGAGTGGGAGGAAAGTAGAAATTGATGAGGTAACTGTACCTGCTCCCTTATTTTAAAGTAGTTCATCACAGAAATCTGTTCCTGTTACTACTACACCAATTAGTGAGGAAGCTAATGATGATGATCATGTAACTTCAGATCAAGTTACTACCGAACCTCGTAGGTAAACCAGAGTGAGATCCGCACCAGAGTGGTACGGTAATCCTGTTCTGGAGGTCATGTTACTTGACCATGATGAACCTATGAACTATGAGGAAGCGATGATGAGCCCAGATTCTGCGAAATGGCTTGAGGCCATGAAATTTGAGATGAGATCCATGTATAAGAACAAAGTATGGACTTTGATTGACTTGCCCAAAGATGGGCGAGCCATTGAGATTAAATGGATCTTCAAGAGGAAGACGGACGCTGATAGTAGTGTTACTATCTACAAAGCTAGAATTGTCGCAAAAGGTTTTCGACAAGTTCAAGATGTTGACTACGATGAGAGTTTCTCACTCGTATCTATGCTTAAGTCTGTCCGAATCATGTTAGCAATTGCCACATTTTATGAAATCTGGCAAATGGATAAACAAAACTATATTCCTTAATGGAGTTATTAAAGAAGAGTTGTATATGATGCAACAAGAAAGTTTAGTCAATCCTAAAGGTGCTAACAAAATATGAAGCTCCAGCGATCCATCTATGGACTGGTGCAAGCATCTCGGAGTTGGAATATACACTTTGATAAGTTGATCAAAGCATATAGTTTTATACAGACTTGCGGTGAAGCCTGTATTTACAAGAAAGTGAGTGGGAGCACTACAACATTTCTGATAAGTATATGTGAATGACATATTGTTGATCGGAGATAATGTAGAATTATTCTGCAAAGCATAAAGGAGTGTTTGAACAGAGTTTTTTTCAAAGAAAGACCTCAGTGAAGCTGCTTACATATTGAGCATCAAGATCTATAGAGATAGATCAAGACGCTTGATAAGTTTTTCAATGAGTACACACCTTGACAAGATTTTGAAGTAGTTCGAAATGGAACAGTCAAAGAATGAGTTCTTGCCTATGTTACAATGTGTGAAACTGAGTAAGACTCAAAGCCCAACCACGGCAGAAGATAGAAAGAGAGTGAAAGTCATTCCCTATGCCTTGGCCATAGGTTCTATAAAATATGCCATTTTGTGTACCAGATCTATTGTATACCCTACACTGTTTTTGGCAAGGGAGTACAATAGTGATCTAGGAGTAGATCACTGGACAGCGGTCAAAATTATCCTTAGTGGAATAAGGATATGTTTCTCGATTATGGAGGTGATAAAAAAGGTTCGTCGTAAAGGGTTACTAAAAGTGCAACTATCCCTAGGTGGTTTTGGTAATTCCTAACAACATATAGCTCATTGAGCTAATGCTATTCCAAGATTAATATTTCAGGAAAAGCTCAATGAATGGCATGGCATGGATAAGGAAAGTGGACCCCTCAAAATACTAAGGACAAAAAGATTGGCTCAAGCTCAAAGCTCAAGACTCTACATTTTATATTTTAGTGATCCAAGATCACATTGAGTCTATAGGAAAAGCCAATACTATAAAGGAGGGATGAGGTGTTGTTTAATGAGGTTCTTGCTTCATAGTGCTTAGTGATATGCTCCAAAACCCTCAACTACCTTCCCACATCCACATATAACCTAAACCAAAAGTCAAACTCGGCCCTGCCGATTCTTTATATCCGGCGCCATCGAGTTTCAAATGTCATAGCCACTGCCACAAACCCTAGGAAAATCGGTCTCACCGATAGGGATCTCGGTCACATCGAGATGGGGTTGTAATCTCTCTGTTTCCCTTTCTAACGTTTCGGTCCTACCGAGATGAGCGATCGATCCCACCGAGATTGCAATGTAAACTCTCTGTTTCTCTTTCGTAACATTTCGGTCCCACCGAAATGAGTGATCGGTCACACCGAGTTTACATGACCAACTCTCTTGTTAGCTTATTACCAAAATCGGTCCCACCGAGTTTGTTAATCGGTCACACCGAGATTACGTTATGCCCTAACCCTAACCATATCGGTCCTACCGAGTTGCATCTCAGTCCCACCGAAAATCCTAATGGTCACTAGGTTTGCTGAATCGGTCTGACCGAGTTTCTCCATTCGGTCTCACTGAGATTGGTAAATTATGTGTAATGGTTAGTTTTTGTGTGGAGGCTATATATACCCCTCCACCCACTCTTCATTCGTGGAGAGAGCCATCAAAACATACCTACACTTCCAATACACATGTTTTGAGAAAGAACCACCTACTCATGTGTTGAGGCCAAGATATTCCATTCCTATCATATGAATCTTGATCTCTAGCCTTCCCAAGTTGCTTTCCACTCAAATCTTCTTTCCACCAAATCCACATCCTGTGAGAGAGAGTTTAGTGTTGGGGAGACTATCATTTGAAGCACAAGAGCAAGGAGTTCATCATCAACACACCATTTGTTACTTCTTGGAGAGTGGTGTCTCCTAGATTGGCTAGGTGTCACTTGGGAGCCTCCAACAAAGATTGTGGAGTTGAACCAAGGAGTTTGTAAGGGCAAGGAGATCGCCTACTTCGTGAAGATCTACCGCTAGTGAGGCAAGTCCTTCGTGGGCGATGGCCATGATGGGATAGACAAGGTTGCTTCTTCGTGGACCCTTCGTGGGTGGAGCCCTCCGTGGACTCGCGCAACCGTTACCCTCTGTGGGTTGATCAACGTGGATGTACGATAGCACCACCTATCGGAACCACGACAAAAACATCCGTGTCTCCAATTTTTGAATTCTCCAAACCCTTCCCTTTACATTCTTTCAAGTTGCATGCTTTACTTTCCGCTGCTCATAGACTCTTTGCATGCTTGCTTGAATTGTGTTATGATTGCTTGACTTGTGCTAAGATAGCTAAAATCTGCCAAAGACTAAAATTGGGAAAAGGATAGATTTTTATTTGGTCAACTAGTCTAATCACCCCCTCCCCTCTAGACATGCTTTCGATCCTACAAGTGGTATCAGAGCTTTGGTCTCCATTTGCTTTGATTTCCATAGCTTTTGGTGGTCATAGCCTTGGTTTCACAACCTAGGAGAGTATGGCATCTAGCGAGGGAAATTATCACCATAGAGGTCCTTACTTTGATGGTACTAATTTTGCTAGTTGGAAGCATAAGATGAAAATGCATATTCTTGGACATAACCCCGCTGTTTGGGCCATTGTGTGTGTGGGCTTGCAAGGTGAATTATTTGATGGGAGAGAACCGAATCATGAAGCTACCGCAGATGAGTTGAAGATGCTACGGTACAATGCTCAAGCTTGTGATATCCTCTTCAACGGATTGTGCCCCGAAGAATTCAACAAAATCAGCCGTCTTGAGAATGCAAAGGAAATTTGGGATACTTTGATTGACAGGCATGAAGGTACCGAATCCGTCAAGGAATCCAAGTTGGATGTGCTTCAAAGTCAACTTGACAAGTTCAAAATGAAGGATGGTGAAGGTGTCGCTGAAATGTACTCTAGGCTTGCTCTTATCACAAATGAGATTGACGGCTTAGGAAGTGAAGAGATAACCGACATATTCATCATCAAGAAGATCCTAAGAGCCTTGGATGGAAAATACGATACCGTATGCACATTAATCCAAATGATGCCAAATTACAAAGATCTCAAGCCAGCAGAAGTCATTGGAAGAATTGTTGCTCATGAGATGTCACTCAAGGATAAGGAGGAGCTCCATAACAAGTCAAGTGGTGATTACAAAGCCTCATGTGAAGCTCCCACATCATCAAGTGAGAAACAAACCTTTAATGAAGAATTGAGCCTAATGGTGAAGAACTTCAACAAGTTCTACAAGAGTGGAAGCAAGGAAAGAAGTACCAAGTCAAGGTCCTACAATGATAAAAGATCTTCTAGTCGAGAGTGAAACTTCTACAATTGTGGAAGACCCGGACACTACTCCAATGAGTGAACGGCACCCCACAAGAGAAGAGAAGATTCTCCCAAAAGAAGAAGTGGAAGAGAAGAATCACCATCAAGGGAGAGAAGGAGTAGGGATGATCGATATGAACGAAGACACCCTCGGAGAAGCAAGGATTTGGAAAGGAAGGACAAGTCATCAAGGCATTGAGGCCATGTTGGTGAATGGGTATCCGGCTCCGACTCCGACAGTGACTCCGAGAGAAGCTATCACTCCGACTCCGAATATACTCAAGATGAAGGTGTTGCCGGACTAGCACTTGTGTCAACCAACTCCTACGACATATTTGATTCACCAAATGAAGGAATTGGAAGATGCTTCATGGTCCAAAGGTATCACACCCCGAGTATGTTGATTTCAATAGTGATGAAGATGACTTGTTAGGTGATGATGAGTTACTAGTTGACAACTATAGTGATGAATACTATGATGAAACGAATGACAATGATAAGGAGAAGATTGAGTCTCTAACTAAAGAATTAAGAACTCTTAAGTTAGCTCATGAAACTATCTTAGGAGATCATCGAGAACTTTGAAGGACTCATGAGAAATTACGCTTTGAAAAGCTCAACCTTGAGCAAGAGCATGGGTTCTTAAAGTCAATCAATGATGATCTTCGCAAGAAAAGTTCTTCTTACATTGCCAAGCGTTTACTCTTATCCACTTACATGCCTCAAGTCAAGTCTAGTAACAAGAACAAGAAAGATTCTTCCTCTAGTAGTAACAATAATCATGCTAAATCCAATGTTGTTGCTTCTAGTAGTTCTCTTGATTCCACTAATGATTCTCTTAGCCAAGTTACACTTGAGCAAGAAAATAGCTTATCGAAGGGAATTATAGAGAAAGGTGTTTACAAGAGCCTTTCCGGGAGCAAGCAATTCGAGGAAATTGTACGCAAGCAAGGAAGGCACTGGAAGAATCAAGGTATTGGTTTTGAACAAAAGTTCAATGCCAATGGAGTTGAGTGGGAAGAAGATCAATACCCCAAGACGAAGTTTGTTCCTCAACAAGAGAAGTATGATCCTACTTCACCCAAAGGGACACAAGCTCAAGATGATCTTCCACCACAAGACCACAAGCAAAAAGGCAAGGACAAGCTTCAAGAGGAAATTAATGCATTTGAAGAAGCTCCCAAGGCCTTGGTCAAGTGGGTTCCCAAGACTACATCAAGTTCCACTTCATCAAGTACAACTACAACTCCGAGGATTCCCATCAAGATGGTGTGGATCCCGAAGAAGAAGAACTAGAGATTTCTTGAGGGTGACTCCACCAATATACTTCACTCTTATCATTTTGGCAAGAACAAGTGCAATCAACTTCCACATCTTGCACTAGTTCAAGGAGTCACAAACCCTCTTGTTCGTAAGACAAGGGACAAGGTAACCTAAAGCTTTCATAGACATCATCTTGTGTGTGCATCACTCTATGTCTATGGATATCCTTGTTTGTTCCTTGTGGGACTAACCCGTGTAGGTATTGAAAGTGCAACTCACTCCAAAGGATAGCTCCAAATGATCTACATCAACATAGAGCATCCACATCTTCAACACCTACATGAAGTCATCATCGACAAAACCCAAGGTTAGTTCATCCCTCTTAGGGGGGATCTCACATCTAGGGGGAGCTTTACTCTAACAATTGAGTTAAAGCAACTCTAAGGGTGTGAACACAACAACGCATTATGTAAAAGTGGTAACCCCACTTGTGCTTAAACGATGAGTATAACCTATGATCAAATGTTCTCATTTGACTCCTAAGTCAATATACTCATATATAGATGACCTAGTCATCGCCAATTGCTTGATAGATGCTAGAATTGTCTGTGCATGCTTTGCCACATATTTCATTTGCCATTTTATTGTGTGAGCATGTTGGTTGCATAATTTACTCATTCGAGGACATCCACTTGTTGTTTTGATTGATTGGTTTCCTTTTCTTTTGGCCAAGTGGATGGACAAGAATGCCCAAGAACCTTCTCTATCTATCTATGATTTTCTCGTCTCAAACTCTATTCATGCCACATCAAAAAATTTGATCAAGTCAGATTCGAACCACTTTGTCTGAGGAGCACTCGGAGTCCCTGATTCATCATGGACTTAAACTTCCAAAACTTCTTTGTGTGTTTCGGTCTGACCGATTCACCCATTTCGGTCATACCGAGATCACTAAGTCGATCTAGGTTTTCAACCTCGGTGCAACCGATTCGAACTTTTCGATCACACCGAGTTTCAGTAACTGCTTGCAGTTATGAATCTCGGTGCCACCGAGTTGTTCCACTTGGTCACACAGACAGGGTCGGGCTATATATACCCACGGGTCAAATTTTGGAAAACTTTCCAAACCTCCTCGACCCGTGCTTAGCCCGCTCTGCCTCCAGGGTCTCCGGTTCATCTTCCTCGTCACCAGCCGCCTCCTGCCGCTGGTCTCCGCCGCCGTCAACAGGAATCAACCCCGTCGTTGCCGCCGTAGCGAGCTCATCGCCGAACTAGGGTATGAACTCAATCGTTGTGTTGTTCTATCTCCGATTCCCCAGCACATTGCTTTGCCATGTATCTTGCCATGATTGAAACCATTCTATCCAGTCAAAACACTCCGTAGTTTAGTCGTGGATTGAAAATTTAGGGTTAGGTTTCCGCCGAAACCATCTCAGACCCACCGAGTTGTGGAACTCGGTACCACCGATTCGGCTTAGGCCATTGCACATGTGGTTCTCGGTCTGACCGAGAATTGCAAATCGATGTGACCGAGTTCAGGACTTTGTGAAACCCTAGAAGTCTCGGTGCCACCGAACGGTGACTCGGTCTGACCGAGTTCACTAGTTTAGGTTCCAAAAGCTGCTTCGGTATCACCGAGTTTACAAATCGGTTGATCCGAAATGCTTTCTGTGAAAAACTAAAACTAAGTTTTTGATTCATTGTTTTGCAAAAACCTTTGCATTTTGTGATGCTTATCCACTCTATCTCATCTATATCTATTCACAGGGTCTACTGTCAGTGTTTGCATTATGTCTGATCAGAGTGACAGCCAGAACAGGTCAGAGGAGCAGGTTAACATGAGTGAGGGCACTAGTCCCTCTAGCAGCTCAGATGATGGCAGCAGGAGCACCCCAAGCAACTTACCCAAATCTACCACCAGGGCTAGCAAGAAAAGAACTTTAGAGTCAGAGGATGAGGACTATGTGGCTGAGGAAGAAGAAACCACCTCAAAGAGAAAAGTCCTGAAGAAGTAATATGGCACAGCTGCTACCACCAATCCAGGCATGAAGCAAAAGGTTCCTGCCAAGAGAGCTCCAATGTCTAAGGCCAGAGCATCCACTCAAGAGACTTTGGGATCTGCACCCAAAGAGTAGGTTGTGGCAGAGAAGAAGAGGAAAGAGAGGGTCAAGAGGACCACTGCTAGAGTGCTTGGGAGATCCTCAATCATGAGAGATTCTGAAGAGGAAGAGGAAGAAGATGTTGCACCAGCACCCAAAGCTCAGAAGCTTATGGGTGATGCCATCAGGGTAGGGGCTGTTCCATCTAAGCCTAAGACTGCTCCAAAGGCTGCTGCTCCAGCTCCAAAGCGAAAACCAAAGAGGAGCACTAGGAACATCCCTGCTGAGGAAAAGAACAAGGCCCCAATGCCTGAAGCTGAAATGGAAGAAGAAGAAGATGATGAGTCACATGTCTTGAGGAAGCTGAAGCCAAAAATCCCAGATCACAACGATGCTCATCCAGTTGCTGAGAACATGAAGATCAGGAAGGACTCAAGTCTGAGGCTATGGAGAGAGTCAGATCCATATGCCACCAGGAGAAGGACTGTTGTGGACTACAAGTTCCATACAAAGGAACAGCGGGACTTCTATGAGACCATCTTGCTTGACAAGAAGCCCATAGTGTGTGAGATGAGATGGGTCGACTGGGACTACATCAAGGAGAATGAGGATCACTATCCAGGTGTACATGACAGTTTCAAGGCTTGTGGAGTCGATGAGTTTGTGGCTCAGAAGCTCACAAAATGGAATGATGAGCTCATCATGCAGTTTTACTCCACAACTCATTTCTACCCAGATGGAAGGATCGTCTGGATGTCTGAAGGTACGAGGTACCAGTCCACGGTTGCTGAATGGGCGAAGTTGATCAATGCCCCAAAAGAGAGTGACGATGACTTGGATGTCTATGCCAACAAGAAGAAGGATCACAACACCATGGCACACATGTACAAGGAGATCCCAGATGCTGCCCTTGAGACACATAAGTTTGGATCCATACATTACCTTTTGTCAGGCTTGCCAACCATCAACTGGATCCTCAGGCACACTCTCTTGCCAAAGTCAGGTGATCACAAGATGATCAGAGGCCATGCAATAAACTTGCTTCATATCTTTGATGTCCCACAGAAGTTCAAAGTCATGAGCCTTATAGTTGAAACTATCAAGAGGACAGCTGCAGATCAGAAGAGGAGTTGTGGATATGCCCCACAGATCCAAGAGCTGATCAACTCCAAGATGGGCACTAGTACATATATCTGCTGGACAAGGAGCACATGCCTATCTATCCAGACTTCAAGGACAACACTGTGGTTATGAATGAGGATGAACCATCTTTAGTGCACACACAAGCCAAGAAGGAGAAGGCAAAGGCTGAGAAAGCTGCAAGGATGCCAACTACTGCAGAAGCATCTCAGTATCTCCTGAAGAGCAAGCAAGATCAGCTTGGCTACCTGATTGCATCCACTCTGAGGATTTAGAAGGGACTGGCCACCCTGACCCAAAACCAGGAGAGCTTGGAAAGAATCGTGGAGCAAAAGTTCTATGACTTGGATGTGAAGGTAACTGAGATCCAGTCTGTCGTGGAGCAACTTCAAGATGATATGCAGGAGATGAAGGGCAAGACAACCACTGATGCATTTTCCAGAGTGCCTAGAGCTCAGAGGTCTGCTGCAGTGCCTGTTCCAGACACCAGAGCCACTTCATCTGCACCAGCTACAGCTTCAGTGCCACCAGCTCCAGCACCTAGTCCATCAGCTCCATCTACTCGGACTGAAGCCTTCGTTCTTGGAGTTATCCAGACACCACCACCTGAAGACCAAGCCTGCGAGACGATTTAGTGCTATGCATTTTCTAGGAACTTTTTGGTAACTTGTTGCCAAAGGGGGAGAAAAATGTATAGATCATAGGCTTCGAGAGAGAGCGTTGCTTTTTATTCTCTCTTGCTTTGGTGGTTGAACTTTATTTGCTTTGCTTGTTTGAGATACCTTTTGTCTATGCGATACTTGGATGATCATGTGTTTGATCATATGCTACCTTAATGCTTGATGGATGATATTATCACTATCCCTATATGATCATTCACTTTGCTTGGTGATGAGTGCATGTATTTAATTATTATTATTTTGAGCGCTCCACCAAGATGTATGTGACATGGAAGAGTAACCCATGGGCCTAATTCTCTGTGCATTTGCAGTCCAAAGAAAATCATAAACTATGCACAAATTTAGGGGGAGCTCTTACTTTTCACATACTTCTCAAAGCGACAATATTTTTCACTCTTATTATCTTTTGTCGAAGCTTTGATCTATATGTTGTCATCAATTACCAAAAAGGGGGAGATTGAAAGTGCAACTATTCCTAGGTGGTTTTGGTAATTCCTAACAACATATAGCTCATTGAGCTAATGCTATTCCAAGATTAATATTTCAGGAAAAGCTTAATGAATGGCATGGCATGGATAAGGAAAGTGGGCCCCTCAAAATACTAAGGACAAAAAGATTGGCTCAAGCTCAAAGCTTAAGACTCTACATTTTATATTTTAGTGATCCAAGATCACATTGAGTCTATAGGAAAAGCCAATACTATAAAGGAGGGATGACGTGTTGTTTAATGAGGTTCTTGCTTCATAGTGCTTAGTGATATGCTCCAAAACCCTCAACTACCTTCCCACATCCACATATGACCTAAACCAAAAGTCAAACTCGGCCCCACCGATTCTTTTTATCCGGCGCCACCGAGTTTCAAATGTCATAGCCACTGCCACAAACCCTAGGCAAATCCGTCTCACCGATAGGGATCTCGGTCACACCGAGATGGGGTTGTAATCTCTCTATTTCCCTTCGTAACGTTTCGATCCTACCAAGATGAGCGATCGGTCCCACCGAGATTGCAATGTAAACTCTCTATTTCTCTTTCGTAACATTTCAGTCCCACCGAAATGAATGAGCGATCGGTCACACCGAGTTTACCTGACCAACTCTCTGGTTAGCTTGTTACCAAAATCGGCCCCATCGAGTTTGTGTAATCGGTCACACCGAGATTACGTTATGCCCTAACCCTAACCATATCGGTCCTACTGAGTTGCATCTCAGTCCCACCGAAAATCCTAACGGTCACTAGGTTTGTTGAATCGGTCTGACCGAGTTTCTCCATTTGGTCTCACCGAAATTGGTAAATTATGTGTAACAGTTAGTTTTTGTGTGGAGGCTATATATACCCCCTCCACCCACTCTTCATTTGTGGAGAGAGCCATCAGAACATATCTACACTTCCAAAACACATGTTCTGAGAAAGAACCACCTACTCATGTGTTGAGGCCAAGATATTCCATTCCTATCATATGAATCTTGATCTCTAGCCTTCCCATGTTTCTTTCCACTCAAATCTTCTTTCCACCAAATCCACATCCTGTGAGAGAGAGTTGAGTGTTGGGGAGACTATCATTTGAAGCACAAGAGCAAGGAGTTCATCATCAACACACCATTTGTTACTTCTTGGAGAGTGATGTCTCCTAGATTGGCTAGGTGTCACTTGGGAGCCTCCGACAAAGATTGTGGAGTTGAACCAAGGAGTTTGTAAGGGCAAGGAGATCGCCTACTTCGTGAAGATCTACCGCTAGTGAGGCAAGTCCTTCGTGGGCGATGGCTATGATGGGATAGACAAGGTTGCTTCTTCGTGGACCCTTCGTGGGTGGAGCCCTCCGTGGACTCACGCAACTGTTACCCTCCGTGGGTTGAAGTCTCCATCAACGTGGATGTACGATATCACCATCTATCAAAACCACGACAAAAACATTTGTGTCTCCAATTGCGTTTGAATTCTCCAAACCCTTCCCTTTACATTCTTGCAAGTTGCATGCTTTACTTTCCGCTGCTCATAGACTCTTTGCATGCTTGCTTGAATTGTGTTATGATTGCTTGACTTGTGCTAAGATAGCTAAAATCTGCCAAAGACTAAAATTGGGAAAAGGATAGATTTTTATTTGGTCAAGTAGTCTAATCACCCCCCCCCCTCTAGACATACTTTCGATCCTACAGTTATGTCGATGCAAATTTTGACACTGATCCAGATGACTCTAAATCTCAATCTGGATACATATTGAAAGTGGGAGCAATTAGCTAGAGTAGCTCCGTGCAGAGCATTGTTGACATAGAAATTTGCAAAATACTTACGGATCTGAATGTGGCAGACCCATTGATTAAACTTCTCTCACAAGAAAAACATGATCACACCTTAGTACTCTTTGGGTGATAATCACATAGCGATGTGAACTAGATAATTGACTCTAGTAAACCCTTCGGGTGTTGGTTACATGTCGATGTGAAATATGGGTGTTAATCACATGGTGATATGAACTATTGGTATTAAATCACATGGCGATGTGAACTAGATTATTGACTCTAGTGCAAGATGGGAGACTGAAGGAAATATGCCCTAGAGGCAATAATAAAGTTATTAGTTATTTCCTTATATCATGATAAATGTTTATTATTCATGCTAGAATTGTATTAACAGGAAATATAATACATGTGTGAATACATAGACAAACAGAGTGTTACTAGTATGCCTCTACTTGACTAGCTCGTTGATCAAAGATGGTTATGTTTCCTAACCATAGACATGAGTTGTCATTTGATTAACGGGATCACATGATTAGGAGAATGATGTGATTGACTTGACCCATTCCGTTAGCTTAGCACTTGATCATTTAGTTTGTTTCTATTGCTTTCTTCATGACTTATACATGTTCCTATGACTATGAGATTATGTAACTCCCGTTTACCGGAGGAACACTTTGTGTGCCACCTGTTGGGGAACATAGTAATTTCAAAAAAATTCCTACGCACACGCAAGATCATGGTGATGCATAACAACGAGAGGGGAGAGTTTTGTCCACGTACCCTCGTAGACCGTAAGCGAAAGCGTTAGCACAACGCGGTTGATGTAGTCGTACGTCTTCATGATCCGACCGATCAAGTACCGAACGTATGGCACCTCCGAGTTCAGCACACGTTCAGCTCGATGACGTCCCTCGAATTCCGATCCAGCCGAGTGTTAAGGGAGAGTTTCGTCAGCACGACGGCGTGGTGATGGTGTTGATGTTCTACCGACGCAGGGCTTCGCCTAAGCACCGCTATAGTATTATCGAGGTGGACTATGGTGGAGGGGGGCACCGCACACGGCTAAAAGATCAAACGATCAATTGTTGTGTCTATGGGGTGCCCCCTGCCCCCATATATAAAGGAGCAAGGGGGGTGCGGCGAGCCAGGGAGGAGGCGC
>NC_041390.1:176545843-176555969 GCF_002162155.2 Triticum dicoccoides
GCCGCCCCCCTCTCCTTGTCCTATTCGGACTGGGGGGAGCCAGCCCTAGCCGCCTCTCCTCTCTTCCACCTAGGCCCACTAAGTCCCCGGGGTTTTCCGGTAACCTCCCGGTACTCCGGTAAAATCTCAATTTCACACGGAACATTTCCGATATCCAAACATAGGCTTCCAATATATCAATCTTCATGTCTCGACCATTTCGAAACTCCTCGTCATGTCCGTGATCACATCCGGGACTCCGAACAACCTTTGGTACATCAAAACATATAAACTCATAATATAACTGTCATCGAAACGTTAAGCATGCGGACCCTACGGGTTCGAGAACTATGTAGACATGACCGAGACACGTATCCGGTCAATAACCAATAGCGGGACCTGGATGCTTATATTGGCACCCACATATTCTACGAAGATCTTTATCGGTCTGACTGCATAACAACATATGTTGTTCCCTTTGTCATCGGTATGTTGCTTGCCCGAGATTCGATCGTTGGTATCTCAATACCTAGTTCAATCTCGTTACCAGCAAGTCTCTTTACTCGTTCCGTAGTACATCATCCTGCAACTAACTCATTAGTTGCAATGCTTGCAAGGCTTAAGTGATGTGCATTACCAAGAGGGCCCAGAGATACCTCTCCGACAATCGGAGTGACAAATCATAATCTCGAAATACGCCAACCTAACAAGTACCTTCGGAGACACCTGTAGAGCACCTTTATAATCAACCAGTTACATTGTGATGTTTGGTAGCACACAAAGTGTTCCTCCGGTAAACGGGAGTTGCATAATCTCATAGTCATAGGAACATGTATAAGTTATGAAGAAAGCAATAGCAACATACTAAACGATCAGGTGCTAAGCTAACGGAATGGGTCATGTCAATCACATTATTCTCATAATGATGTGACCCCGTTAATCAAATGACAACTCATGTCTATGGTTAGGAAACATAACCATCTTTGATCAATGAGCTAGTCAAGTAGAGGCATACTAGTGACAATCTGTTTGTCTATATATTCACACATGTATTATGTTTTCAGTTAATACAATTCTAGCATGAATAATAAACATTTATCATGATATAAGGAAATAAATAATAACTTTATTATTGCCTCTAGGGCATATTTCCTTCAGTCTCCCACTTGCACTAGAGTCAATAATCTAGATTACACAGTAATGGTTCTAACACCCATGGAGCCTTGGTGCTGATCATGTTTTGCTCGTGGAAGAGGCTTAGTCAACGGGTATGCAACATTTAAATCCGTATGTATCTTGCAAATTCCTATGTCTCCCACCTGGACTAGATCCCGGATGGAATTGAAGCGTCTCTTGATGTGCTTGGTTCTTTTCTGAAATCTGGATTCCTTTGCCAAGGCAATTGCTCCAGTATTGTCACAAAATATTTTCATTGGACCCGATGCACTAGGTATGACACCTAGATCGGATATGAACTCCTTCATCCAGACTCCTTCATTTGGTGCTTCCAAAGCAGCTATGTACTCCGCTTCACACGTAGATCCCTCCACGACGCTTTGTTTGGAACTGCACCAACTGACAGCTCCACCGTTCAATGTAAACACGTATCCGGTTTGTGATTTAGAATCGTCCGGATCAGTGTCAAAGCTTGCATCAACGTAACCATTTACGATGAGCTCTTTGTCACCTCCATAAGCGAGAAACATATCCTTAGTCCTTTTCAGGTACTTCAGGATGTTCTTGACCGCTGTCCAGTGATCCACTCCTGGATTACTTTGGTACCTCCCTGCTAGACTTACAGCAAGGCACACATCAGGTCTGGTACACAGCATTGCATACATGATAGAGCCTATGGTTGAAACATAGGGAACATCTTTCATTTTCTCTATATCTTCTGCAGTGGTCGGGCATTGAGTCTTACTCAACTTCACACCTTGTAACACATGCAAGAACCCTTTCTTTGCTTGATCCATTTTGAACTTCTTCAAAACTTTGTCAAGGTATGTGCTTTGCGAAAGTCCAATTAAGCATCTTGATCTATCTCTATAGATCTTGATGCCCAATATGTAAGAAGCTTCACCGAGGTCTTTCATTGAAAAACTCTTATTCAAGTATCCCTTTATGCTATCGAGAAATTCTATATCATTTCCAATCAGTAATATGTCATCCACATATAATATCAGAAACGCTACAGAGCTCCCACTCACCTTTTTGTAAATACAGGCTTCTCCGAAAGTCTGTACAAAACCAAATGCTTTGATCACACTATCAAAGCGTTTATTCCAACTCCGAGAGGCTTGCACCAGTCCATAAACGGATCGCCGGAGCTTGCACACTTTGTTACCTCCCTTTGGATCGACAAAACCTTCTGGTTGCATCATATACAACTCTTCTTCCAGAAATCCATTCAGGAATGCAGTTTTGACATCCATTTGCCAAATTTCATAATCATAAAATGCGGCAATTGCTAACATGATTCGGACAGACTTAAGCATCGCTACGGGTGAGAAAGTCTCATCGTAGTCAATCCCTTGAACTTGTCGAAAACCTTTCGCAACAAGTCGAGCTTTGTAGACAGTAACATTACCATCAGCGTCGGTCTTCTTCTTGAAGATCCATTTATTCTCAATTGCTTGCCGATCAACGGACAAGTCAACCAAAGTCCATACTTTGTTCTCATACATGGATCCCATCTCAGATTTCATGGCCTCAAGCCATTTTGCGGAATCTGGGCTCACCATCGCTTCTTCATAGTTCGTAGGTTCATTATGATCTAGTAGCATGACTTCCAGAACAGGATTATCGTACCACTCTAGTACAGATCTTACTCTGGTTGATCTACGAGGTTCTGTAGCAACTTGATCTGAAGTTCCATGATCATCATCATTAACTTCCTCACTAATTGGTGTAGGCGTCACAGAAACCAGTTTATGTGATGAACTACTTTCCAATAGAGAAGCAGGTATAGTTACCTCATCAAGTTCTACTTTCCTCCCACTCACTTCTTTCGAGAGAAACTCCGTCTCTAGAAAGGATCCATTCTTAGAAATGAATGTCTTGCCTTCGGATCTGTGATAGAAGGTGTACCCAACAGTCTCCTTTGGGTATCCTATGAAGACACATTTCTTCGATTTGGGTTCGAGCTTATCAGGTTGAAGCTTTTTCACATAAGCACCGCAGCCCCAAACTTTCAGAAACGACAACTTCGGTTTCTTGCCAAACCACAGTTCATAAGGCATCGTCTCAACGGATTTCGATGGTGCCCTATTTAATGTGAATGCGGCCGTCTCTAAAGCATAACCCCAAAATGATAGCGGTAAATCTGTAAGAGACATCATAGGTCGCACCATATCTAGTAAAGTACGATTATGACGTTCGGACACACCATTATGCTGTGGTGTTCCGGGTGGCATGAGTTGCGAAACTATTCCGCATTGTTCCAAATGTAGACCAAAACTCGTAACTCAAATATTCTCCTCCATGATCAGATCGTAGAAACTTTATTTTCTTGTTACGATGATTTTAACTTCACTCTAAAATTCTTTGAACTTTTCAAATGTTTAAGACTTATGCTTCATTAAGTAGATATACCCATATCTGCTTAAATCATCTGTGAAGGTGAGAAAATAACGATATCCGCCACGAGCCTCAACATTCATCGGTCCACATACATCTGTATGTATGATTTCCAACAAATCTGTTGCTCTCTTCATAGTTCCGGAGAACGGCGTTTTAGTCATCTTGCCCATGAGGCACGGTTCGCAGGTACCAAGTGATTCATAATCAAGTGGTTCCAAAAGTCCATCAGTATGGAGTTTCTTCATGCGCTTTACACCGATATGACCTAAACGGCAGTGCCACAAATAAGTTGCACTATCATTATCAACTCTGCATCTTTTGGCTTCAACATTATGAATATGTGTATCACTACTATCGACATTCATCAAAACTAGACCACTCTTCAAGGGTGCTTGACCATAAAAGATATTACTTATATAAATAGAACAACCATTATACTTGATTTAAATGAATAACCGTCTCGCATCAAACAAGATCCAGATATAATGTTCATGCTCAACGCTGGCACCAAATAACAATTATTTAGGTCTAATACTAATCCCAAAGGTAGATGTGGAGGTAGCGTGCCGACCGCGATCACATCGGCTTTGGAACCATTTCCCACGCGCATCGTCACCTCGTCCTTTACCTGTTCACTTAATCTGTAGTCCCTGTTTCGAGTTGCAAATATTAGTAACAGAACCAGTATCAAATACACAGGTGCTACTGTGAGCTCTAGTAAGGTACACATCAATAACATGTATATCACATATACCTTTGTTCACCTTGTCATCCTTCTTATCCGCCAAATACTTGGGGCAGTTCCGTTTCTAGTGACCAGTCTGCTTGAAGTAGAAGCACTCAGTTTCAAGCTTAGGTCCAGACTTGGCTTTCTTGTCCTGAGCAGCAACTTGCTTGTTGTTCTTCTTGAAGTTCCCCTTCTTCTTCCCTTTGCCCTTCTTCTTGAAACTGGTGGTCTTACTGACCATCAACACTTGATGCTCCGTCTTGATTTCTACCTCTGCGGCCTTTAGCACTGCGAAGAGCTCGGGAATTGTCTTATCCATCCCTTGCATATTATAGTTCATCACGAAGCTCTTGTAGCTTGGTGGAAGTGATTGGAGAATTCTGTCAATGATGCTGTCATCCAGAAGATTAACTCCCAGTTGGATGAAGTGATTGCAGTACCCAGACATCTTGAGTATATGCTCACTCACAGAACTATTCTCCTCCATCTTGCAGCTACAGAACTTATTGGAGACTTCATATCTCTCAATCCGGGCATTCTTTTGAAATATTAACTTCAATTCCTGGAACATCGCAGATGCTCCATGACCTTCAAAACGTTGTTGAAGTCCCGGTTCTAAGCCGTAAAGCATGGCACACTGAACTATCAAGTAGTCATCAACACGCGACTGCCAGGCATTCACAATGTCTGCAGTTGCTGGCCCAGGTGGTACACCCAGGGGTGCTTCCAGGATGTAACTCTTCTGTGCAGCAATGAGGATAATCCTCAAGTTATGGACCGAGTCCATGTAATTGCTACCATCATCTTTCAACTTTGTTTTCTCAAGGAACGCATTAGAATTCAACGGAACAACAGCACGGGCCATCTATCTACAATCAAAAATAGACAAGCAAGATACTATCAGGTACTAAGTCCATGATAAATTTAAGTTTAATTAATCATATTACTTAAGAACTCCCACTTAGAAAGACATCCCTCTAATCTTCTAAGTGATCACGTGATCCAAATCAACTAAACCATAACCGATCATCACGTGAAATGGAGTAGTTTTCAATGGTGAACATCACTATGTTAATCATATCTACTATATGATTCACGCTCAACCTTTCGGTCTCAGTGTTCCGAGGCCATCTCTGCATATGCTAGGCTCGTCAAGTTTAACCTGAGTATTCTGCGTGTGCAAAACTGGCTTGAACCCGTTGTAGATGGACGTAGAGCTTATCACACCCGATCATCACGTGGTGTCTGGGCACGATGAACTTTGGCAACGGTGCATACTCAGGGAGAACACTTTTTATCTTGAAATTTAGTGAGAGATCATCTTATAATGCTACCGTCAAACAAAGCAAGATAAGATGTATAAAAGATAAACATCACATGCAATCAATATAAGTGATATGATATGGCCATCATCATCTTGTGCTTGTGATCTCCATCTCCGAAGCACCGTCATGATCACCATTGTCACTGGCGTGACACCTTGATCTCCATCGTAGCATCGTTGTCGTCTCGCCAATCTTATGCTTCTACGACTATCGCTACCGCTTAGTGATAAAGTAAAGCATTACAGGGCGATTGCATTGCATACAATAAAAGCGACAACCATATGGCTCCTGCCAATTGCCGATAACTTGGTTACAAAACATGATCATCTCATACAATAAAATTTAGCATCATGTCTTGACCATATCACATCTCAACATGTCCTGCAAAAGCAAGTTAGACATCCTCTACTTTGTTGTTGGAAGTTTTATGTGGCTGCTACGGGCTTAGCAAGAACCGTTCTTACCTACACATCAAAACCACAACAATAGTTTGTCAAGTTGGTGTTGTTTTAACCTTCGCAAGGACCGGGCGTAGCCACACTCGGTTCAACTAAAGTTGGAGAAACTAACACCCGCCAGCCACCTGTGTGCAAAGCACGTCGGTAGAACCAGTCTCGCGTAAGCATACGCGTAATGTTGGTCCGGCAGCTTCATCCACCAATACCGCCGAACCAAAGTATGACATGCTGGTAAGCAGTATGACTTATATCACCCACAACTCACTTGTGTTCTACTCGTGCATATGACATCTACGCATAAAACCTGGCTCTAATACCACTGTTGGGGAACGTAGTAATTTCAAAAAAATTCCTACGCACACGCAATATCATGGTGATGCATAGCAACGAGAGGGGAGAGTGTTGTCCATGTACCCTCGTAGACCGTAAGTGGAAGCCTTAGCACAACGCGGTTGATGTAGTCGTACGTCTTCACGATCCGAACGATCAAGTACCGAACGTACGGCACCTCCAAGTTTAGCACACGTTCAGCTCGATGACGTCCCTCGAATTCCGATCCAGCCAAGTGTTGAGGGAGAGTTTCGTCAGCACGACAGCGTGGTGACGATGTTGATGTTCTACCGACGCAGGGCTTTGCCTAAGCACCGCTACAGTTTTATCGAGGTGGACTATGGTGGAGGGGGCACCGCACACGGCTAAAAGATCAAACGATCAATTGTTGTGTCTATGGGGTGCCCCCTGCCCCTGTATATAAAGGAGAAAGGGGGTGCAGCTAGCCAGGGAGGAGCCGCGCCAGGAGGAGTCCTACTCCCACCAGGAGTAGGACTCCCCCCCCCCTTTCCTACTTGGATTAGGACTTGTGAGGGGGAAAGAGTGGAGGAAAAGAAGGAAGGGGGCGCCGCCCCCCTCTCCTTGTCCTATTCGGACTGGGGGAGCCAGCCCTAGCCGCCTCTCCTCTCTTCCACCTAGGCCCACTAAGGCCCACTAAGTCCCCAGGGTTTTCCGGTAACCTCCCGGTACTCCGGTAAAATCTTGATTTCACCTGGAACACTTCCGATATCCAAACATAGGCTTCTAATATATCAATCTTCATGTCTCGACCATTTCGAGACTCCTCGTCATGTCCGTGATCGCATCCGGGACTCCAAACAACCTTTGGTACATCAAAACATATAAACTCATAATATAACTGTCATCGAAACGTTAAGCATGCGGACCCTATGGGTTCGAGAACTATGTAGACATGACCGAGACACGTATCCGGTCAATAACCAATAGCGGGACCTGGATGCTCATATTGGCTCCCACATATTCTACGAAGATCTTTATCGGTCTGACCGCATAACAACATACGTTGTTCCCTTTGTCATCAGTATGTTACTTGCCCGAGATTCGATCGTCGGTATCTCAATACCTAGTTCAATCTCGTTACCGGCAAGTCTCTTTACTCGTTCCGTAATACATCATCCCGCAACTAACTCATTAGTTGCAGTGCTTGCAAGGCTTAAGTGATGTGCATTACCGAGAGGGCCTAGAGACACCTCTCCGACAATCGGAGTGACAAATCCTAATCTCGAAATACGCCAACCCAACAAGTACCTTCGGAGACACCTGTAGAGCACCTTTATAATCACCCAGTTACGTTGTGACATTTGGTAGTACACAAAGTGTTCCTCCGGTAAACGGGAGTTGCATAATCTCATAGTCATAGGAACATGTATAAGTTATGAAGAAAGCAATAGCAACATACTAAACGACCAGGTGCTAAGCTAATGGAATGGGTCATGTCAATCACATCATTCTCATAATAATGTGACCCCGTTAATCAAATGACAACTCATGTCTATGGTTAGGAAACATAACCATCTTTGATCAACGAGCTAGTCAAGTAGAGGCATACTAGTGACAATCTGTTTGTCTATGTATTCACACATGTATTATGTTTCCGTTTAATACAATTCTAGCATGAATAATAAACATTTAACATGATATAAGGAAATAAATAATAACTTTATTATTGCCTCTAGGGCATATTTCCTTCAGTCTCCCACTTGCACTAGAGTCAATAATCTAGATTACACAGTAATGATTCTAACACCCTGTAGCGACCAGACCTCAAACGGTCCAATCTCTGTGCTCCGGTGTCATCCCTAGATCAGTAATGCTGACACCACACAGTACTTGAAGGATTTATAACAGAGTAGCAATCACACACTTATTACATCGAGTGTCTCAATAGAGATCTTATTACAATAAATATGGCTTAAGGCCATCTAATAATGATAACAGCGGAAGGCTTGGAAGATAAGTGAGTCCATCAACTCCAACGGCATGACTGAGTATAGAACCACAACCTAAAACTCCTTAATCATCGTCTGAAAAGTCTGCAACATTAACGTTGCAGCCCGAAAACGGGTCAGCACATGGAATATGCTGGCAATGTACACATAGAGAGTAATGGAATGGAACAGCTATAATATATGCATATTTGGCTGGTGGAAAGCTCTATGGTTATAGTTTTGCGTAAAGCCAAATTTTCCCTACTGCAAAGGAATAAATTTGTTTAACTATCATGGTGGTTCTTAAACATTGAGAATGGTTGACAGCATTCTCAATCCCAATTAAGCATCATCATTAAACAAACCCATCAAAATTAATTTTATAGTAACATGTTGAGATTCACATGATAATCCAGGTACTAGATACTCAAGATGTCCATAACCGGGGACACGGCTAACCATGATTAGTTTATATACTCTGTAGAGGTTTGCGCTCTTTTCCCCACAAGACCCGATCTCCTCCGTTGGGATTCTCGCACTACATGGTGTTTGAGAAACGAATGACCGATACATAGTCTTTCAGAAGCGCTAGCACCTTACGATGGGTAGACTGTACCACCTACATCCCCTACATCTGCTAGTCTACCACTGTAAGAGTTCGCACGACTTAGTCAACTATGCTAGAGCCCATAATAGCTTGTGGCCGCACACGCAAGTTTCTAGCATGAAAAATCTCATGATCCCTTTGAGCCTGGGTGGCGGTCCAAAAGAAAACAGGCAATCCTGGAATACCCAGGTACCTCAATCCACCCAGATGTGTATTTAAGTTGCCACCTTAGATAAACCATTGATTTAAAAATCTCACATCTGTCATGGATACACTCACCCAATCCACGTCTACTAGCATAGCATAGCAATAATAAGAAAACATAGAAGTAACTCCCAAAGGTTTGATAATAAACAGGTAATAGGTACTACCTCAACTACTTCCCAAACCCACAATTTAATTAGATCCTAATCATGCAATGTGTAAGGGTTGATCTAATGCAATAAAACTGGGTAGTAGAAGGTATGATCAAAGTGTTACTTGCCTTGCTGATGATCCGGGAAACCTAGTGATTCGAAGTAACAAGCGGCGCACTCCGGGTACTCTATCGCAAACAAACAAGCATACAATAAGTACTCAACTAATGCACAGGTAAAACTCAAATAAGAGACCTAACCATAAAGTTCAACTTAAGAACTCTGGTTGGCAAAAAGAATCAAATCGAACGAGGCAACGATAGACAAACGGCAAAAGAAACAGGCTTCGATTACTATTCTGGATCTAGGGAAATTTTTACAGTGGCAAAAACTTGTTTGAGTTGGTTAAACGGAAAGAGGGTTTCGAGACGAAACTCCAGGCGCTTGAATCGCCTGATTCCGATAAACGAGCAAAAAGTTATACTAAAACGAAAATAGGATCAGAAATTGCGATCAGAAAAATCGCGGATTTAATCCGAGAAAAAGAAAAATGACGAACAGTTTAACGAACGAACGTTCGTTAACTGGATCTAAATGACGAACACGTTCGTTAAAACGCACAAACGAGCGAACGCTCGCTAATTAGCCTAAACCGGAAAAAAAACCGTTCTAAAAAACAGATCTTAAAAAATTTAAACCGCGGCTTTTAAAAAAACCGGGGCTACCTCGGCGGCGAGGTGGGTCCGGCGAGGCGGCACGGGGCGGCGAGGCGGCGGAGCTGGCGGCGCGGGGCGGCGGCGAGGCGGCGGGGCGACG
>NC_041390.1:176556434-176562847 GCF_002162155.2 Triticum dicoccoides
GCGGCGGCGGCGGCGGCGGCGGCGGCGGCGGCGGCGGCCTAGGGTTAGGGTTAGGGCGTGGCACGGGGCTCGAGGCGGGCTGGGCGCTGGTGGGCTGGCCGGCTCGGGCGGGCGCCTTATAAAGGCTGCCCTGGGCGGAGTCCCGCTCGGGTACGGCCCGGAGTCGGTTCACGTTTTTTTAAATAATAACGCGCTGAAAAACAAATAAAAGAAATACTAAACGGACTCCAAAAATCCCGAAATAAATTTTCCCCGGCTTCGAAAATCAAGCTGCACAGGATGAACATTTATTTGGGCCCTAAATGTAATTTTGAAAAACGCGCATTTTTCCTAAATTCAAATAAAATAGCAAATAAAACCAAATAAAATCTTATTTGATTTTTTATTGAATCCTCAATATTTCTTTATTTTGGGAAAGTCATTTTATTCCCTCTCTCATATTTTTGCAATGGAAATTATTGAAGATAAAATAAATAAAATCAAATGATTCTATTTTTCAAAATTTGAGACAACTCAAATATGAAAATAACGAAATCCCCAACTCTCTCCAAGGGTCCTTGAGTTGCGAAAAATTTCTAGGATCAACCAAAATGCAATAAATATGATATGCAATGATGATCTAGTGTATAACATTCCAAATTGGAAATTTGGGATGTTACAAACCTACCCCCCTTAAGACGAATCTCGCCCTCGAGATTCAGGTTGGCTAGAAAATAGGTGAGGGTGGTCCTTCAGCAAATCTTCCTCTCGTTCCCAGGTGGCTTCATCCTCCATGTGGTGGCTCCACTGAACCTTGCAAAACTTGATAACCTTGTTGCGGGTGGCTCGACTGGCATACTCTAGAATCTTAACTGGTTTCTCCTCATAGGTCAAATCACTATCCAGCTGAATTGCTTCCAGTGGTACCGTATCTCTCAGCGGTATGTCAGCCATCTCCGCGTGGCACTTCTTCAACTGGGATACATGAAATACGTCGTGAACTCCTGACAATCCTTTGGGCAATTCCAACTTGTAGGCTACTTCTCCCATACGTTCCAATACTTTGTATGGGCCAACAAAACGTGGTGCTAACTTTCCCTTAACTCCAAAGCGCTTAACTCCTCGAAGTGGTGATACTCGAAGATAAACTCGGTCTCCGACTTCATAAACTGTCTCCTTGCGTTTAGAATCTACATAACTCTTCTGCCTGGATTGAGCTACCTTTAGCCTGTCACGAATTAATTTCACTTTCTGTTTAGATTCCTTTATCAGATCTAGTCTAAACAACTGGCGATCTCCAACTTCATCCCAGGACAATGGGGTCCTGCACCTCCTTCCGTACAAGGCTTCGAAAGGGGCCATCTTCAAACTGGTTTGGTAGCTGTTGTTGTAAGAGAACTCTGCATATGGCAAATTCTCATCCCAACTAGATCCATAATCTAGCGCACAAGCTCTTAGCATATCCTCCAAGATCTGGTTGACTCTCTCAGTTTGTCCATCTATCTGCGGGTGGAAAGCTGTGCTAAACTCTAGTCTGGTTCCCAAAGTCTCATGCAACTGATTCCAGAACTTTGAAGTAAACTGGGTTCCTCTATCTGATACAATGCTCCTTGGAACTCCATGCAGACATACGATCCTGGTCATGTATATCTTTGCCAACTTTGCACTGGTATAGGTAGTCTTCACTGGAATGAAATGAGCTACCTTTGTCGAACGATCGACTACAACCCATATCGAGTCATAGCCTGAACGTGTTCTGGGCAATCCTGTAATAAAATCCATGCCTAGCTTATCCCACTTCCATTCAGGTATCGGCAATGGTGGTAGCAATCCTGCTGGCTTCTGATGCTCTGCCTTCACTCTCTGACATACATCACAAACTGCTATGTACTCCGCAATATCCTTCTTCATTCTGGTCCACCAAAAAATATCCTTCAAATCCAAATACATCTTGGTATTTCCTGGGTGAATCGAATATGGTGAATCATGGGCCTCTTGCAGAATTAGCTTTGTAAGCTCCGGATCATTTGGCACATAAACACGGTCTTCAAACCATAAGGTATCGTGCTCATCCTCACGAAATCCCTTAGCTTTTCCTTTGCTAATTTTCTCCTTAATAGAAGTAATCTCCTTATCAGTCCTTTGGGCTTCTCTGATTTTATCCATCAATGTAGACTGAATCTCCAATGCTGCTACATAGCCTCTCGGGACTATTTCTAAACATAACTCTCGAAGATTTTCGGCTAACTCCCTTGGTAATTCTCCCGTCATTAGGGTGTTGACATGGCTCTTACGGCTTAATGCATCAGCTACTACGTTAGCCTTTCCGGGGTGATAATGCAATTTCATATCGTAATCCTTGATGAGCTCCAACCATCTCCTTTGTCTGAGATTCAACTCCTTCTGTGTGAAAATATACTTCAAACTCTTATGATCCGTATACACCTCGCAATGGTTTCCAATCAGAAAATGTCTCCAAGTCTTCAGTGCATGCACTATGGCTGCTAACTCCAAATCACGCGTAGCATAATTCAACTCATGAGGCTTAAGCTATCGTGAGGCATATGAAACAACTCTCCCTTCCTGCATAAGCACTACTCCAAGTCCTCGACGTGAAGCGTCGCAATACACCTCATAATCCTTGGTATGGTATGGTAGAATCAATACTAGTGAAGTAACCAAACGTTTCTTCAACTCCTAAAAACTAGCCTCACATTCCTCTGTCCATATGAACTTGGTATCCTTCTTCAACAACTCCGTCATAGGCTTCGCAATTTTTGAGAAATTCTCAATAAACCTCCAGTAGTATCCTGCGAGTCCAAGAAAACTCCAGATCTCTCCCATGGTGGTTGGTGCTTCCCACTCGGTCACGGTATCAACTTTAGTGGGATCTACTGCTATACCTTCTCCGGATATAACGTGTCCGAGAAATCCAACTTCCTTCAACCAAAACTCACATTTGCTAAACTTGGCATATAGTTGATGTTCCATGAGCTTTCCAAGAACCAAACACAAATGTTCCTTATGCTCCTCTTCATTCTTTGAGTAAACCAGGATATCATCAATGAACACTACGACGAACTTATCCAAGAACTCCATAAACACCTTGTTCATCATGTTCATAAAATATGCAGGTGCGTTAGTCAGACCAAATGACATAACGGTATACTCGTACAGCCCATACCTGGTGGTAAAAGCCGTCTTGGGTATATCCTGTTCCTGAATCTTCAACTGGTGGTATCCTGATCACAGATCGATCTTGGAAAATACCTTAGCTCCTTGCAATCGATCAAACAGATCATTGATCATCGGTAGTGGGTACTTGTTCTTGATGGTTACTTCATTCAATCCTCGATAATCGACAACCATCCTTAACGATCCATCCTTCTTCTCCACTAGAAGCATTGGCGATCCCCAAGGTGAAGAACTTGGGCGAATATAACCTTTATCCAGTAACTCCTTAATTTGCTTCTTAATTTCCACCAAATCCTTTGCAGGCATCCTATATGGTCTCTTTGATATTGGCCCTGTGCCTGGCAATAGCTCAATCAAAAACTCAATATCTCTATCCGGTGGCATGCCTGGCAACTCTTCTGGAAATACTTCGGGGAAATCCTTCACTACTGGTACTTCCTCCTGCACAACTCCTGTTAAGCAATTTACTTGAGTCCTCTTTGGCACATGTCGGGATACATACTTGATCCTTCTCCCTTCTGGGGTGGTAAGCAAAATTGACTTACTAGCACATTCAATATTCCCTTCATACTTTGATAACCAATCCATGCCTAATATCACATCCAATCCTTGGGATTCCAATACTATTAGGTCTGAGGGAAAAACATAGTTACCAATCCTTAGTGGTAACCGATCACACCATAGACTAGCCATATATTCTGCTCCAGGCGAGGTTACTAACATGGGTGACCTAAGGGCTTGGGTTGGTAGTTTATACTTATCCACAAATCCCCTTGATATGTATGAATGCGATGCACTATTATCGAAAAGAACGAGTGCAGTAAATGACTTAACCAAAAACTTACCGATTGCAGCATCCGGCTGCTCTTCAACCTCCTCCACACTAACATGGTTCACCTGTCCCCTGTTGAAAGGGTTCGGCTTCTTCCCAGAGCTTCCATTGCCATTTGCATTCTGTGATTCAGGACATTGATTGGCATAATGTCCGGTCTTCTGGCACTTAAAGCAAGTGACTTGGCTCAGGTCTTTCTTGGCTGGGGTTGATGGGTTGGTGCGGTTCTGGCCGTTGCTTCCTCCATTACCATTCCTGGGGCCATTGTGATTGTGCGTGCTACCTCCTCCATGGGTATGCTGAAAATGTCCTCCCAATCTAGGGGTAAATCGTGGCTTCTGTTGAGCTCCTGAATTGTACTTTCCTCGTGCATACTTCCTCTTGCGATTTTCAATTTGTTGTTGCTTCCCTTCAATCATAAGAGCACGATCTACCAACTCCTGATAGTTGTTGAAGGTTGCTACCATCAACTGCATGCTCAACTCATCATTCAGTCCTTCCAGAAACTTCTCCTGCTTAGCTGCATCTGTAGCAACGTCATCTGGGGCATAACGTGCTAGCTTACTAAAGTCCTCCACATACTGGCCAACTGTCCGTCCTCCTTGGCGCAAGTTGCGAAACTCTCGCTTCTTCATGGACATAGCTCCTACTGAAACATGGGCAGTTCGAAAAGCCTGCTGAAACTGGTCCCATGTGACAGAATCGACAGGGAAAGTGGCTGTGAAATTCTCCCACCATGATACTGCGGGTCCTTCAAACTGATGTGCGACAAACTTCACCTTCTCCGCATCCGTGCATCCTGCTGTGGTCAACTCTCTAGCTGTCTTGCGGAGCCAATCATCTACTACTATCGGCTCGGTGCTACTGGAAAACACAGGCAGATTCAGCCTAAGAAAATTGGCTAAGTGATCAACAGGTGGTGGTGGTGGTGGGTTGTTGTTGTTGTTCCCTGATTCTGATTCTGGACTAGTAACTGCATCAACGTGTTCTGCTGCTAGATCAACTGGGTGAGCTCCGGTGGAAAGGTAAATCTGGGGTCACGTCTCGGAGGCATCTGAGGGTTTAGAAAAGATGAGATTTAAGAATAGAGAAGGTCTAAAGAGAAAACACTACCCATATGCACATGAGGCAAACGCAAACAATTCACTTCATTCAATCAAACAAGGGCATACAATCGATCTAACTATCGCAAAAGTGCTCGGACTACTATATTTACATGGTGGACTACTACTACTGATGAGGTGGTCTACTAGAAATATTCTTCGGTTGCAGACTCCATGATATCTGCTCCGGCTTCATCAACATACTCATCATCGCTATCATCTGGATCCGAGTCGGCGTCGTCGATGATGATGTAGTCTTCTGGGAGAATCTCCTTGAGTTCTTCGTCTTCATCTACTGGCGTAGGGCCTCCCATAAATATTCCAATCTTCATTGTTAGGTCGGCATTCTTATCCACTAATACTTCAATTTCCTCTTCATAATCTTCACGTGTAGCCTTGAGTTCTTCCTCCAGTTCCTTGATTCTTGTCCTTGCCTTCTTCAGGTCTAACATGTCGGCGCACATCTGATTCTTATGACGTCGAATGTGCTGGTTTAAGCATCATCATTAAACAAACCCATCAAAATTAATTTTATAGTAACATGTTGAGATTCACATGATAATCCAGGTACTAGATACTCAAGATGTCCATAACCGGGGACATGGCTAACCATGATTAGTTTATACACTCTGCAGAGGTTTGCGCACTTTTCCCCACAAGACTCGATCTCCTCCGTTGGGATTCTCGCACTACATGGTGTTTGAGAAACGGATGACCGAGACATAGTCTTTCAGAAGTGCTAGCACCTTACGATGGGTAGACCGTACCACCTATGTCCCCTACATCTGCTAGTCTATCACTGTAAGAGTTCGCACGACTTAGTCAACTATGCTAGAGCCCATAATAGCTTGTGGCTGCACACGCAAGTTTCTAGCATGAAAAATCTCATGATCCCTTTGAGCCTGGGTGGCGGTCCAAAAGAAAACAGGCAATCCTGGAATACCCAGGTACCTCAATCCACCCAGATGTGTATTTAAGTTGCCACCTTAGATAAACCATTGATTTAAAAATCTCACATCTATCATGGATATCACTCACCCAATCCACGTCTACTAGCATAGCATAGCAATAATAAGAAAACGTAGAAGTAACTCCCAAAGGTTTGATAATAAACAGGTAATAGGTACTACCTCAACTACTTCCCAAACCCACAATTTAATTAGATCCTAATCATGCAATGTGTGAGGATTGATCTAATGCAATAAAACTGGGTAGTAGAAAAGGTATGATGAGGTGAGGGCGGCTGCGGCGGCACGGGCGGCGGGGCGGCTGCGGCGTCGGGCAGCGGCGCGGCTCGGCAGGCG
>NC_041390.1:176563225-176571223 GCF_002162155.2 Triticum dicoccoides
GGGGGGGTGTGCTGCCTTGGGGGAGGGGGCACGGCGGGGCGGCTCCGAGCCGGACTCGGGCGGCGGCGCGGCTCCGGTCTCTTGGAGGGAGACGGCAGGCGGCGGGGTGGGCCGTCGGCTGGGCCTTGGCCCAGTCGGCGCGCGGCGCGTTTTTTTAAAATATTCCGCTCGGAAGAAAAAGAAAAAGAAATACTAACGGACTCCAAAAATTCCGAAATAAATTTTCACGGGCTTCTAAAATCAAGCCTCACAAGGTGAACATTTATTTGGGACCTAAATGCAATTTTGAAAAACGCACTTTTTTCCCAAATTCAAATAAAACTCCAAAATAAAATCTTATTTGATTTTATTATTAAATCCTCAATATTTCTTTATTTTGGGAAAGTCATTTTATTCCCTCTCTCATATTTTTGTAATAGAAATAATTGATGATAAAATAAATAAAATAAAATGATCCTATTCTCAAAATTTGAGAGAACTCAAATATGAAAATAACGAAATCCCCAACTCTCTCCGTGGGTCATTGAGTTGCGTAGAATTTCTAGGATCAACCAGAATGCAAAAGAAATATGATATGCATTGATGATCTAATGTATAACATTCCAAATTGAAAATTTGGGATGTTACAAACCTACCCCCCTTAAGATGAATCTCGCCCTCGAGATTCGGGTTGGCTAGAAAATAGGTGAGGGTGGTCCTTGAACAAATCTTCCTCTCGCTCCCAGGTGGCTTCATCCTCTGAGTGGTGGCTCCACTGAACTTTGCAAAACTTGATAACCTTGCTGCGAATAACTCGATTGGCAAACTCGATAATCTTGACTGGTTTCTCCTCGTAGGTCAAATTTTTATCCAACTGAATAGTTTCCAAAGGCACTGTATCTCTCAACGGTATGTCAACCATCTCCGCGTGACACTTCTTCAGCTGAGAAACGTGGAACACATCATGAACTCCTGACAATCCTTCGGGCAATTCCAACTTGTAGGCCACTTCTCCCATACGCTCCAAAACTCGATATGGTCCTACAAATCGTGGCGCTAACTTCCCTTTAACTCCAAAATGCTTTGTTCCTCGAAGTGGAGATACTCGAAGATAAGCTCTATCTCCAACTTCGTCAACTGTCTCCTTGCATTTAGAATCTGCATAACTTTTCTGTCTAGACTGGGCTACCTTGAGCCTATCGCGAATCAACTTCACCTTCCATTCAGACTCTTTAATCAAGTCAGGTCCAAACAACTGACGGTCTCCAACTTCGTCCCATGACAACAGTGTCCTGCACCTCCTTCCGTACAAGGCTTCGAAAGGGGCCATCTTTAAACTGGTTTGGTAACTGTTGTTGTAAGAGAACTCTGCATATGGCAAATTGTCGTCCCAACTAGATCCATAATCTAGCGCACAAGCTCTCAGCATATCCTCCAAAATCTGATTTACCCTCTCGGTCTGTCCATCTGTCTGTGGATGAAAAGCTGTACTGAACTCTAGCCTGGTACCCAAAGTTTCGTGCAACTGCTTCCAGAACTTTGAGGTAAACTGGGTTCCTCTATCTGATACGATACTCCTTGGAACTCCATGCAGACATACGATCCTGGTCGTGTATATATTTGCCAACTTAGCACTGGTGTAAGTGGTCTTTACTGGGATGAAATGAGCTACTTTCGTCAATCGATCAACTACAACCCAAATTGAGTCATAGCCTGAACGAGTCCTGGGGAATCCCGTGATAAAATCCATGCCTAGTTTATCCCACTTCCATTCGGGTATCGGCAATGGTTGTAACAATCCTGCTGGCTTCTGATGCTCTGCCTTTACTCTCTGACATACATCACAAACGGCTACATAGTCCGCTATATCCTTCTTGATTCCGGTCCACCAGAAAATATCCTTCAAATCCAGATACATCTTGGTATTTCCTGGATGAATTGAATATGGTGAATCGTGCGCCTCTTGCAAAATCAACTTCCTGATCTCCGGGTCATTGGGCACGTAAACGCGGTCTTCAAACCATAGGGTGTCGTGTTCATCCTCACGAAATCCTTTAGCTTTTCCTTTGCTCAGTTTCTCCTTTATAGCGGCAATCTCTTTCTCAGTCCTTTGAGCTTCTTTGATTCTATCCATCAAAGTTGACTGAATCTCCAACGCTGCTACATAGCCTCTTGGAACTATTTCCAGACATAGTTCACGAAGATTATCTACTAACTCCTTGGGTATTTCTCCCGTCATTAACGTATTGACATGGCTCTTACGGCTTAATGCGTCAGCTACTACATTAGCCTTTCCGGGGTGATAATGCAATTTCATATCATAATCTTTGATAAGCTCCAACCATCTCCTTTGTCTAAGATTTAACTCCTTCTGTGTGAAAATGTACTTCAAACTCTTATGATCCGTGTACACCTCACAATGATTTCCAATGAGAAAATGTCTCCATGTTTACAATGCATGCACTACGGCTGCTAACTCCAAATCATGCGTAGCATAATTCAACTCATGGGGCTTCAGTTGTCTTGAGGCATATGAAACAACTCTTCCTTCCTGCATAAGCACTGCTCCAAGTCCTCGACGTGAAGCGTCGCAATACACCTCATAATCCTTGGTCTGGTCTGGCAAAATCAACACTGGTGAGGTAAATAAGTGTTTCTTCAACTCCTGGAAACTAGCCTCACACTCCTCTGTCCATATGAACTTGGTATCCTTCTTTAATAACTCTGTCATAGGCTTCGCAATCTTTAAGAAATTCTGAATAAATCTTCGGTAGTATCCTGCGAGTCCAAGAAAACTCCGGATCTCTCCAACTGTTGTTGGGGCTTCCCACTTGGTCACGGTTTCAACTTTAGCGGGATCTACTGCTATACCTTCACCAGATATAACATGTCCGAGGAATCCTACATCCTTCAACCAAAACTCACATTTGCTGAACTTGGCATATAATTGATGTTCTCTGAGTTTTCCAAGTACCAAATGCAAATGCTCCTTATGCTCCTCTTCATTCTTCGAGTAAACCAGGATATCATCAATGAACACTATGACAAACTTATCCAAAAACTCCATAAACACTTTGTTCATCATGTTCATAAAATAGGCAGGTGTGTTAGTCAGACCAAATGACATAACAGTGTACTCATATAGCCCATATCTGGTAGTAAAAGCTGTCTTCGGAATATCCTGTTCTCGAATCTTCAACTGGTGGTATCCTGATCGCAGATCGATCTTGGAAAATACCTTAGCTCCATGCAATCGATCAAACAGATCGTTGATCATTGGTAGTGGGTACTTGTTCTTGATCGTTACTTCATTCAATCCTCGATAATCAACAACCATCCTTAACGATCCATCCTTCTTCTCCACTAGAAGTACTGGCGATCCCCAAGGTGAAGAACTTGGGCGAATATATCCCTTATCCAGTAACTCCTTAATCTGCTTCTTAATTTCCACCAAATCCTTGGCTGGCATCCTATATGGTCTCTTTGATATTGGTCCTGTGCCTGGCAATAGCTCAATCAAGAACTCAATATCTCTATCCGGTGGCATGCCTGGCAACTCTTCTGGAAATACATCAGGGAAATCCCGTACCACTGGTACTTCCTCCTGCACAACTCCTGTTAGGCAATTTACTTGAGTCCTTTTTGGCACATGCCGGGATACATACTTGATCCTTCTCCCTTCTGGGTGGTAAGAAAAATTGACTTACTAGGACATTTAATATTCCATTCATACTTTGATAACCAATCCATGCCTAATATCACATCCAATCCTTGAGATTCCAATACTATAAGGTCTAAGGGAAAAACATAGTTACCAATCCTTAATGGTAACCGGTCACACCATAGACTAGCCACATACTCTGCTCCGGGCGAGGTTACTAACATGGGTAACCTAAGGGCTTGGGTTGGTAGGTTATACTTATCCACAAATCCCCTTGAGATGTATGAATGCGATGCACCAGTATCAAAAAGAACGAGTGCAGTAAATGACTTAACCAAAAACTTACCAATTACTGCATCGGGTTGAGCTTCAACCTCCTCCACGCTAACGTGGTTCACCTGTCCCCTGTTGAAAGGGTTCGTCTTCTTCCCAGAACTTCGATTGCTAATTCCATTTTGTAATTCAGGACATTCATCGGCATAATGTCCTGTCTTCGAACACTTAAAACAAGTGACTTGACTTAGGTCCTTCTTGGCTGGGGTTGAGGGGTTGGTGCAGTTCTGGCCGTTACTTCCTCCATTGCCATTACCATTCTTGGTGCCATTGTGATTGTGCGAGCTACCTCCCCCATGGGTATGCTAAAAGTGTCCTCCCGGTCTAGGGATAAAACGTGGCTTCTGCTGAGCTCCTGAATTGTACTTTCCTTGTCCATATTTCCTCTTACGATTCTCAATTTGCTGTTGCTTCCGTTCAATCATAAGAGCACGATCTACCAACTCCTGGTAGTTGTTGAAGGTGGCTATCATCAACTGCATGCTCAACTCATCATTCAGTCCTTCCAGAAACTTCTCTTGCTTAGTTGCATCCGTGGCGACGTCATCTGGGGCATAACATGCTAGCTTACTAAATTCCTCCACATACTGGCCAACTGTCCTTCCTCCTTGGCGCAAGTTGCGAAATTCACGCTTCTTAATGGCCATAGCTCCTGCTGAAACGTGTGCAGTACGAAAAGCCTGCTGAAACTGGTCCCATGTGACAGTGTCTACAGGAAAAGTGGCTGTGAAATTCTCCCACCATGATGCTGCGGGTCCTTCTAGCTGATGTGCGGCAAACTTCACCTTCTCCGGATCTGTGCATCCTGTTGTGGTCAACTCCCTAGCTATCTTGTGGAGCCAATCATCTGCTACTATCGGCTCGGTGCTACTGGAAAACACTGGCGGATTCAGCCTAAGAAAACGGGCTAAGTGGTCAACAAGTGGTGGTGGTGGTGGTGGGTTGTTGTTATTGTTCCCCTGATTCTGATTCTGGACTAGCAACTGCATCAATGTGTTCTGCTGCTGGATCAACTGGGTGAGCTCCGGTGGGAAAGCAAATCTGGGGTCATGTCTCGGAGGCATCTGTGGGTTTTAGAAAAGATGAGATATAAGAATAGAGGGGTCTAAAGAGAAAACACTACCCATATGCACATGAGGCAAAAGCAAACAATTCACTTCAATCAATCAAACAAGGGCATACAATCGATCTAACTATCGCAAAAGTGCTCGGACTACTATATTTACATGGTGGACTACTACTACTGATGAGGTGGTCTACTAGAAATATTCTTCGGTTGCAGACTCCATGATATCTGCTCCAGCTTCATCAACATAGTCATCATCGCTACTATCTGCTTCTGAGTCGGTGTCGTTGATGATGATGTAGTCTTCCGGGCTAATTTCCTGGGGTTCTTCGTCTTCATCTACTAGCGTAGGGCCTGCCATAAATATTCCAATCTTCTTGATTAGGTCGTCATTCTTCTCCACCAATACTTCAATTTCTTCTTCATAATCTTCACGTGTAGCCTTGAGTTCTTCCTCCAGTTCCTTGATTCTTGTCTTAGCCTTCTTCAGATCTATCATGTTAGCGCACATCTGGTTCTCCTGTCGTCGAATGTGCTGGTTTAGCTCCTGGATAAAAGCTGCGATTTATCTATCCTTCATGGTGCTGATCATCTCCCAGTGTTCATCTCGGCGCCCACAAATCTGGTAGATAGTATCCTTGAGATCCTTGCGGTAGACTTCTCCAATGCGTCCCATGGCGATGTGAGCTGCCATGCTCTTTCCTAGACTCCAAGTTGGTGCATCAAAAGAAAACTCTATGGGCTCAGTGACTGGCATGAAAGTCCTTCCTGGAACTTGAACTTGAATCATCCAGCGCTCTTCTTCAGGTAAAGTGGCATTGTCGGTTCCCGTGAAGCTTGGTACTCCTATGTTCAGGTATCTAGTGACTTCCTTCAAGTGTCGTCCAAAGGGTGTATCTTCATCCGGTTGTGTGAACTTGTTCCTTGCATCCGCCATCCTAAAGAGTAGAAAAGATGAGGAGTCAGAAAAGAAGAGAGTGAATAGTGATCTAGGTATTTTATCTTAGTGGTCGTGTCCTACAGTCAGCGTGTGCTCTGATACCATCTCTATAGCGACAAGACCTCAAACAGTCTGATCTCTGCGCTCCGGTGTCATCCCTGGATCAGTAATGCTGACACCACACAGTACTCAGAGGATTTATAGCAGAGTAGCAATCACACACTTATTACATCGAGTGTCTCAAAAGAGAACTTATTACAATAAATATGGCTGAAGGCCATCTAATAACGATAACAACGGAAGGCTTGGAAGATAAGTGAGTCCATCAACTCCAACGGCATCACTGAGTATAGAACCACGACCTAAAACTCCTTAATCATCGTTTGAAAAGTCTGCAACATTAATGTTGCAGCCCGAAAACGGGTCAGCACATGGAATATGCTGGCAAGGTAACACAAAGAGAGTAATGGAATGAAACAGCTATACTATATGCATATTTGGCTTGTGGAAATCTCTATGGTTACAGTTTTTGCGAAACTCCAATTTTTCCCTACTACAAAGGAATAAAATTTATTTAACTATCATGGTAGTTGTTAAACATTGAGAATGGTTGACAGCATTCTCAATCCCAATTAAGCATCATCATTACTCATAACCCAACAAAATTAATTTTAGAGTAACATGTTGAGATTCACATGAAAATCCAGGTACTAGATACTCAATATGTCCATAACCGGGGACGCGGCTAATCATGATTAGTTTGTTACACTCTGCAGAGGTCTGCGCACTTTTCCCCACAAGACTCGATCGCCTCCGTTTGGTTTCTCGCACTACATGGTGTTTGAGAAGACGGATGATCAAGACATAGTCTTTCAGAAGCGCTAGCACCTTATGATCGGGTAGACCGTAGCACCTACATCCCCTACATCTGCTAGTCTACCACTGTAAGAGTTTGCACAACTTAGTCAACTATGCTAGAGCCCATAATAGCTTGTGGCTGCACATGGAAGTTTCTAGTATGAATAGTCTTATGATCCCTTTGAGCCTGGGTAGCGGTCCAAAAGAAAATAGGCAAGTCCTGGAATACCCAGGTGCCTCAATCCAACCAGATGTGTGTTTAAGTTGCCACCTTAGATAAACCATTAATTAACAATCTCACATCTGTCATGGATATCACTCACCCAATCCACGTCTACTAGCATAGCATGGCATAATAAGCAAACGTATAAGTAACTCCCAAAGGTTTGGAAATAAACTGGTCATAGGTACTACCTCATCTACTTCTCATCCCACAATTTAGTTAGATCCTAATCATGCAATGTGTGAGGATTGATCTAATGCAATAAAACTGGATAGTAGAAAAGGTATGATCAAAGTGTTACTTGCCATGCTGATGATCCGGGAAACCTAGCGATTCGAAGTAACAGGCGGCGCACTCCGGATACTCTATCGCAAACAAGAAAATGAGCATACAATAAGTACGCATCTAATGCATAGGCAAAACTCAAATAAGAGATCTAACCAGAAGGTTCAACTTAAGAACTCCGGTTGGCAAAAGAATCAAATCGAACGAAGCAACGAAAGTCAAACGGCGAAAGAAAACAACTTCGTTCTAGTAATCTGGATCTAGGGCAAATTTTAAAGTAGCAAAATCTTGTTTAAGTTGGTTAAACGGATGGAGGGTTTTGAGACGAATCCCTAGGCGCTTGAATCGCCTAATTCCGATAAACGAGCGAAAAGTTAAACTAAAATGAAAATCTGATCAGGAACCGAGAAAAAGAAAACTGACGAACAGTTAATCGAACGGACGTTCGTTAACAGAAACTAACCGGTGATCATGTTCGCTAAAACGAACAGATCGGTGAACGTTCACTAATTAAATAAACCAGGGAAAAAAATAAACCGAGGCGTTTTTTTTAAAACCGAACGGCGAACGGCGGCGGCTATACCTCCGGCGAGGCACTCGGCGGGGTGTGGCGGGGTGCGGCGCGGCGACGGGAGGCGGCGCGCGGCTCGGGC
>NC_041390.1:176571609-176606441 GCF_002162155.2 Triticum dicoccoides
CGGCGGGCGGCTCGGCGCGGGGTGAGGTGAGGGCGGCAGGGCGGCTCGGTATTTAAGGAGGGGGGTGTGCTGCCTTGGGGGAGGGGGCACGGCGGGGCGGCTCCGAGCCGGACTCGGGCGGCGGCGCGGCTTCGGTCTCCTGGAGGGAGACGGCAGGCGGCGGGATGGGCCGTCGGCTGGGCCTTGGCCCAGTCGGCGCGCGGCGCGTTTTTTTTAAATATTCCGCTCGGAAGAAAAAGAAATACTAACGGACTCCAAAAATTCCGAAATAAATTTTCACGGGCTTCTAAAATCAAGCCTCACAAGGTGAACATTTATTTGGGACCTAAATGCAATTTTGAAAAACACACTTTTTTCCTAAATTCAAATAAAACACCGAAAAACTCTGAAATAAAATCTTATTTGATTTTATTATTAAATCCTCAATATTTCTTTATTTTGGGAAAGTCATTTTATTCCCTCTCTCATATTTTTGTAATAGAAATGACTGATGATAAAATAAATAAAATCAAATGATCCTATTCTCAAAATTTGAGAGAACTCAAATATGAAAATAACGAAATCCCCAACTCTCTCCGTGGGTCATTGATTTGCGTAGAATTTCTAGGATCAACCAGAATGGAAAAGAAATATGATATGCATTGATGATCTAATGTATAACATTCCAAATTGAAAATTTGGGATGTTACAATTGATGGATAAAATCAGAGAAGCCCAAAGGACTGACAAGGAGATTGCTTCTATTAAGGAGAAAATTAGCAAAGGAAAAGCTAAGGGATTTCGTGAGGATGAGCATGATACCTTATGGTTTGAAGACCGTGTTTATGTGCCAAATGATCCAGAGCTTAGAAAGCTAAGTCTGCAAGAGGCCCATGATTCACCATATTCGGTTCACCCAGGAAATACCAAGATGTATTTGGATTTGAAGGATATTTTCTGGTGGACCGGAATGAAGAAGGATATTGCGGAGTACGTAGCAGTTTGTGATGTATGTCAGAGAGTGAAGGCAGAGCATCAGAAGCCAGCAGGATTGCTACAACCATTGCCGATACCCGAATGGAAGTGGGATAAGCTAGGCATGGATTTTATTACAGGATTGCCCAGAAGACGTTCAGGCTATGACTCGATATGGGTTGTAGTCGATCGTTTGACAAAGGTAGCTCATTTCATTCCAGTGAAGACTACCTATACCAGTGCAAAGTTGGCAAAGATATACATGACCAGGATCGTATGTCTGCATGGAGTTCCAAAGAGCATTGTATCAGATAGAGGAACCCAGTTTACTTCAAAGTTCTGGAATCAGTTGCATGAGACTTTGGGAACCAGACTAGAGTTTAGCACAACTTTCCACCCGCAGACAGATGGACAGACTGAGAGAGTCAACTAGATCTTGGAGGATATGCTAAGAGCTTGTGCGCTAGATTACGGATCTAGTTGGGATGAGAATTTGCCATATGCAGAGTTCTCTTACAACAACAGCTACCAAACCAGTTTGAAGATGGCCCCTTTCGAAGCCTTGTACGGAAGGAGGTGCAGGACCCCATTGTCCTGGGATGAAGTTGGAGATCGCCAGTTGTTTGGACTAGATCTGATAAAGGAATCTGAACAGAAAGTGAAATTAATTCGTGACAGGCTAAAGGTAGCTCAATCCAGGCAGAAGAGTTATGCAGATTCTAAACGCAAGGAGACAGTTTACGAAGTCAGAGACCGAGTTTATCTTCGAGTATCACCACTTCGAGGAGTTAAGCGCTTTGGAGTTAAGGGAAAGTTAGCGCCACGTTTTGTAGGCCCATACAAAGTATTGGAACGTATGGGAGAAGTAGCCTACAAGTTGGAATTGACCGAAGGATTGTCAGGAGTTCACGACGTATTTCATGTATCCCAGTTGAAGAAGTGCCACGCGGAGATGGCTGACATACCGCTAAGAGATACGGTACCACTGGAAGCAATTCAGTTGGACAGTGATTTGACCTATGAGGAGAAACCAGTTAAGATTCTAGAGTATGCCAATCGAGCCACCCGCAGCAAGGTTATCAAGTTTTGCAAGGTTCAATGGAGCCACCACACGGAGGATGAAGCCACCTGGGAACGAGAGGAAGATTTGCTGAAGGACCACCCTCACCTATTTTCTAGCCAACCCGAATCTCGAGGGCGAGATTCATCTTAAGGGGGGTAGGTTTGTAAACATCCCAAATTTCCAATTTGGAATGTTATACACAAGATCATCATTGCATATCATATTTATTGCATTTTGGTTGATCCTAGAAATTTTTCACAACTCAAGGACCCTCGGAGAGAGTTGGGGATTTCGTTATTTTCATACTTGAGTTGTCTCAAATTTTGAAAAACAGGATCATTTGATTTTATTTAATTTATCTTCAATAATTTCCATTGCAAAAATATGAGAGAGGGAATAAAATGACTTTCCCAAAATAAAGAAATATTGAGGACTTAATAAAAAATCAAATAAGATTTTATTTAGTTTTATTTGCTATTTTATTTGAATTTAGGAAAAATGCGCGTTTTTCAAAATTGCATTTAGGGCCCAAATAAATGTTCATCCTGTGCGGCTTGATTTTAGAAGCCGGGGAAAATTTATTTCGGGATTTTTGGAGTCCGTTTAGTATTTCTTTTATTTGTTTTTTAGCGCGTTATTATTTAAAAAAACGCGAACCGACTCCGGGCCGTACCCGAGCGGGACTCCGCCCGGGGCAGCCTTTATAAGGCGCCCGCCCGAGCCGGCCAGCCCACCAGCGCCCCAGCCCGCCTCGAGCCCCGTGCCGCGCCTTAACCCTAACCCTAGGCCGCTGCCGCCTCGCCGTCGCCTCGCCGCCCCGTGCCGCCTCGCCGGAGACGCCCCGCCGCCCGCCGGACCCGCCGCCGAGGTAGCCACCGTCGCCAGCGGTTTTCTTTAGAAAACCGCCCGGTTTTTTTAAAAGCCGCGGTTTATTTTTTTAGATCCGTTTTTTTAGAACGTTTTTTTTCGGTTTAGGCTAATTAGCGAACGTTCGGTCGTTCATTCGTTTTAACAAACGTGTTCGTCGTTTAGATCCAGTTAACGAACGTTCGTTCGTTAAACTGTTCGGTGTTTTTCTTTTTCTCGGATTAAATCCGCGATTTTTCTGATCGCAATTTCTGATCCTATTTTTGTTTTAGTATAACTTTTTTCTCGTTTATCGGAATCAGGCGATTCAAGCGCATGGAGTTTCGTCTCGAAACCCTCTTTCCGTTTAACCAACTCAAACAAGTTTTTGCCACTGTAAAAATTGCCCTAGATCGAGAATAGTAATCGAAGCCTGTTTCTTTTACCATTTGTCTTTCGTTGCTTCGTTCGATTTGATTCTTTTTGCCAACCGGAGTTCTTAAGTTGGACTTTCTGGTTAGATCTCTTATTTGAGTTTTACCTGTGCATTAGTTTAGTACTTATTGTATGCTTGTTTGTTTGCGATAGAGTACCCGGAGTGCGCCGCTTGTTACTTCGAATCACTAGGTTTCCTGGATCATCAGCAAGGCAAGTAACACTTTGATCATACCTTCTACTACCCAGTTTTATTGCATTAGATCAACCCTTACACATTGCATGATTAGGATCTAATTAAATTGTGGGTTTGGGAAGTAGTTGAGGTAGTACCTATTACTTGTTTATTATCAAACCTTTGGGAGTTACTTCTACGTTTGCTTATTATTGCTATGCTATGCTAGTAGACGTGGATTGGGTGAGTGATATCCATGATAGATGTGAGATTTTTAAATCAATGGTTTATCTAAGGTGGCAACTTAAATACACATCTGGGTGGATTGAGGTACCTGGGTATTCCAGGATTGCCTGTTTTCTTTTGGACCGCCACCCAGGCTCAAAGGGATCATGAGATTTTTCATGCTAGAAACTTGTGTGTGCAGCCACAAGCTATTATGGGCTCTAGCATAGTTGACTAAGTCGTGCGAACTCTTACAGTGATAGACTAGCAGATGTAGGGGATATAGGTGGTACGGTCTACCCATCGTAAGGTGCTAGCGCTTCTGAAAGACTATGTCTCGGTCATCCGTTTCTCAAACACCATGTAGTGCGAGAATCCCAACGGAGGAGATCGAGTCTTGTGGGGAAAAGTGCGCAAACCTCTGCAGAGTGTATAAACTAATCATGGTTAGCCATGTCCCCGGTTATGGACATCTTGAGTATCTAGTACCTGGATTATCATGTGAATCTCAAAATGTTACTATAAAATTAATTTTGATGGGTTTGTTTAATGATGATGCTTAATTGGGATTGAGAATGCTGTCGACCATTCTCAATGTTTAACAACCACCATGATAGTTAAACAAATTTATTCCTTTGCAGTAGGGAAAAATTGGCTTTACGCAAAACTGTAACCATAGAGCTTTCCACCAGCCAAATATGCATATAGTTTAGCTGTTTCATTCCATTACTCTCTATGTGTACATTGCCAGCATATTCCATGTGCTGACCCGTTTTTGGGCTGCAACGTTAATGTTGTAGACTTTTTAGACGACGATTAAGGAGTTTTAGGTCGTGGTTCTATACTCATTGATGCAGTTAGAGTTGATGGACTCACTTATCTTCCAAGCCTTCCGCTGTTATCGTTATTAGATGGCCTTAAGCCATATTTATTGCAATAAGATCTCTATTGAGACACTCGATGTAATAAGTGTGTGATTGCTACTCTGTTATAAATCCTTCAAGTACTGTGTGGTGTCAGCATTACTGATCCAGGGATGACATCGGAGCACAGAGATTGGACAGTTTGAGGTCTGGTCGTAACAAGATGGTATCAGAGCACAAACTGACTGTAGGACACGATCACTAAGCTAAAGACCTAGATCACTACTCACTCTCTTCTCTTCTGACCTCTCATCTTTTCTACTCTTTAGGATGGCGGATGCAAGGAACAAGTTCACGCAACCGGATGAAGATACACCCTTTGGACGTCACTTGAAGGAAGTCACTAGATACCTGAACATAGGAGTACCAAGATTCACCGGAACCTACAATGCCACTTTACCTAAAGAAGAGTGATGGATGATTCAAGTTCAAGTTCCAGGAAGGACGTTCATGCCAGTCACTGAGCCCATAGAGTTTTCTTTTGATGCACCAACTTGGAGTCTAGGAAAGAGCATGGCAGCTCACATCGCCATGGGACGCATTGGAGAAGCCTACCGCAATGATCTCAAGGATACTATCTACCAGATTTGTGGGCGCCGAGATGAGCACTGGGAAATGATCAGCACCAGAAAGGATAGATCAATTGCAGCTTTTATCCAGGAGTTAAACCAGCACATTCGACGTCATGAGAACCATATGTGCACCGACATGATAGACCTGAAGAAGGCAAGGACAAGAATCAAGGAACTGGAGGAAGAACTCAAGGCTACACGTGAAGATTATGAAGAGGAAATTGAAGTATTAGTGGATAAGAATGCCGACCTAACAATGAAGATTGGAATATTTATGGGAGGCCCTACGCCAGTAGATGAAGACGAAGAACCCAAGGAGATTTGCCCAGAAGACTACATCATCATCGACGACACCGACTCGGATCCAGATGATAGCGATGATGACTATGTTGATGAAGCCGGAGCAGATATCATGGAGTCTGCAACTGAAGAATATTTCTAGTAGACCACCTCATCAGTAGTAGTAGTCCACCATGTAAATATAGTAGTCCGAGCACTTTTGCGATAGTTAGATCGATTGTATGCCCTTGTTTGATTGAAAGAAGTGAATTGTTTGCTTTTGCCTCATGTGCATATGGGTAGTGTTTTCTCTTTAGACCCCCTCTATTCTTAAATCTCATCTTTTCTAAACCCTCAGATGCCTCCGAGACGTGACCCCAGATTTACCTTTCCACCGGATCTCACCCAATTGATCCAGCAGCAGAACACGTTGTTGCAGTTACTAGTCCAGAATCTGAATCAGGGGAACAACAACAACAACCCACCACCACCACCACCTGTTGATCACTTAGCCCATTTTCTTAGGCTGAATCTGCCGGTGTTTTCCAGTAGCACCGAGCCGATAGTAGCAGATGATTGGCTCCACAAGACAGCTAGAGAGTTGACCACGACAGGATGCACAGATGCGGAGAAGGTGAAGTTTGCCGCACATCAGCTTGAAGGACCCGCAGCATCATGGTGGGAGAATTTCACAGCCACTTTCCCTATCGATACTGTCACATGGGATCAGTTTTAGCAGGCCTTTTGAACTGCCCATGTTTCAGCAGGAGCTATGGCCATGAAGAAGCGAGAGTTTCGCAACTTGCGCCAAGGAGGACGGATAGTTGGCCAGTATGTGGAGGACTTTAGTAAGATACCACGTTATGCCCCAGATGACATTGCTACGGATGCAGCGAAGCAGGTGAAAGATCGTGGATGTCGCCTACAGGGGGGGTGAATAGGCGCTTTAAAATAATTACGGTTTAGGCTTGAACAAATGCGGAATAAACCTAGCGGTTAATTTGTCCAGCACAAAACCTACAACAACTAGGCTCACCTATGTGCACCAACAAGTTATGCTAAGCAAGATAAGCAACTATGTGATAGCAAGATATATGACAAAGAACAATATGGCTATCACAAAGTAAAGTGCATAAGTAAAGGGGCTCGGGTAAGAGATAACCGAGGCACGCGGAGACGATGATGTATCCCGAAGTTCACACCCTTGCGGATGCTAATCTCCGTTTGGAGCGGTGTGGAGGCACAATGCTCCCCAAGAAGCCACTAGGGCCACCGTAATCTCCTCACGCCCTCGCACAATGCAAGACGCCGTGATTCCACTAAGAGACCCTTGAGGGCGGTCACCGAACCCGTACAAATGGCGACCCTTGGGGGCGGTCACCGAACCCGTACACTTCGGCAACCCTTGGGGGCAGTCACCGGTACCCGTCAAATTGCTCGGGGCGATCTCCACAACCTAATTGGAGACCCCGATGCTTGCTCGGAGCTTTACACCACAATGATTGAGCTCCGAACACCACCAACTGTCTAGGGCGCCCAAGCACCCAAGAGGAACAAGCTCAAGGGCACCAAGCACCCAAGAGTAATAAGCTTTTCAACTTATAACTTCCACGTATCACCATGGAGAACTCAAACCGATGCACCAAATGCAATGGCAAGGGCACACGGAGTGCCCAAGTCCTTCTCTCTCAAATCCCATCGAAGCAACTAATGCTAGGGAACAAAATGAGAGGAAGAACAAGAAGGAGAACACCAAGAACTCCAAGAACTAGATCCAAGGGGTTCCCCTCACATAGAGGAGAAAGTGATTGGTGGAAATGTGGATCTAGATCTCCTCTCTCTTTTCCCTCAAAAACTAGCAAGAATCCATGGAGGGGTTGAGAGTTAGCAAGCTCGAAGAAGGTCAACAATGGGGGAAGAACACGAGCTCAAAGGATAAGGTTCAATGGGGAAAAAGACCCCCTTTTATAGGTGGGGAAAAATCCAACCGTTATGCTCACAGCCCGCACCGAGCGGTAGTACCGCTTGACATCACGGTACTACCGCTAGGGGTAGCGGTACTACTGCTAAGGGTAGCGGTACTACTGCTTGCGAGCGGTACTAAAAAATTACATCCGTGCCTACCACCGCTGGACTTGTGACAAGTTTTTGGTCCCGAGCAGAAGTAGCCACGAAAGTAGCCGCGGTAGTACTGCTCCAAGCGGTAGTACCGCTCCCAAGGGCGGTAGTAAAAAATTACTTCCGCTCCTACCCGCGGTAGTACCGCTGCAGCCTTTTCAGAACACCAAAACTACCACAACTTCTGCATTCGGACTCCGAATTCGACGAAACCAAGTTTGTTGGAAAGCTAGCGACAAGGGCTAACACAATCTTGATAGAAATACCAATAATAAGCAAATGAGAAAAGGCCCAAAAGAAAAAGGTGAGAACCCTTCCTCGGAAAAGACCGGTAAAACCTCCAACACCGAAAACATCATAGAAGACGCATGCAAACTCCGTTTTCGATGAACTCAAGCTTGTCATCAAGATGACCATAAGCTCTAAGACTCACAAAGAGAACCAAACAAGAACCAAGAAACATGATGCAAGGATGCAATGGTTTGAGCTCTCAACGAATGATACGATCAAGCTACTCACTTGAGAGCCCCCCTTGATAGTACGGCTATCGATCCTATAACCCGGTCTCCCAACTACCACCATGAGACCAGTAAAATAGAAAGCCTATCAAGGGCAAACCTTTGCCTTGCACATGATCCACTTGAGCTAGATGATGACGATCGTGTCCTCCGCAAGATGGACCACCTTTCTTGATTGCGTTGGGTCGATGGAGACTAGATGATTGCTCCCCCATACTCCACTATGGGTGAGCCACTCTTCAGCACATCTTCACAAGTCCATTGACACCACAACGGATGACAAGCTTCAAGCACTTGATCTCTTCGTGATGCTACACTTGAACTTGCACATGACAATCTTGATGACGATCACTACTTGATGTCATCCTTTCCATGGGTTGTATGATATCTTCCTCTTGACGCAAGCCCATGGACATGTACCTAACCCCACATAGAACTCTCACATAGACCATGGGTTAGTACACAAAGTGCAATGGACAATGCTTACCATACCATGGGATCACTTGATCCCTCTCGGTACATCTTTTACGCTTTGTGAGTTGATCAACTTGATTCACTCTTGACTTAGTCTTGATCAACCTTGAATCTTTCCAAATCTCTTAGTTTGGATGATGTCTTGAAGGTAAACATGAATGATCACACAATCTTCTTCTTCAAGACATGCTTGCAATAAGCTCAACACTCACATGACCAATCTTTGGATAATTCCTTAATAGCACCTTGGTCAACACATAAACTCCTTGAAACCAACACATGGACTTCAAGAAATGCCTATGGACAAATCCTTCAAATATAACTCAATGCAACCATTAGTCCATAGAGAATGTCATCAATTACCAAAACCACACATGGGGGCACCGTTGTCCTTTCAGCAGGAGAAGTTTCTGGAAGGATTGAATGATGAGTTGAGCATGCAGTTGATGGTAGCAACCTTCAACAACTACCAGGAGTTGGTAGATCGTGCTCTTATGATTGAAGGGAAGCAGCAGCAAATTGAAAATCGCAAGAGGAAGTATGCACAAGGAAAGTACAATTCAGGAGCTCAGCAGAAGCCACGATTTACCCCTAGACCAGGAGGACATTTTCAACATACCCATGGAGGAGGTAGCACGCACAATCACAATGGCCCCATGAATGGTAATGGAGGAAGCAACGGCCAGAACCGCACCAACCCATCAACCCCAGCCAAGAAAGACCTGAGCCAAGTCACTTGCTTTAAGTGCCAGAAGACCGGACATTATGCCAATCAATGTCCTGAATCACAGAATGCAAATGGCAATGGAAGCTCTGGGAAGAAGCCGAACCCTTTCAACAGGGGACAGGTGAACCATGTTAGTGTGGAGGAGGTTGAAGAGCAGCCGGATGCAGTAATCTGTAAGTTTTTGGTTAAGTCATTTACTGCACTCGTTCTTTTCGATACTAGTGCATCGCATTCATACATATCAAGGGTATTTGTGGATAAGTATAAACTGCCAATCCAAGCCCTTAGGTCACCCATGTTAGTAACCTCGCTTGGAGTAGAATATATGGCTAGTCTATGGTGTGATCGGTTACCATTAAGGATTGGTAACTATGTTTTTCCCTCAGACCTAATAGTATTGGAATCCCAAGGATTGGATGTGATATTAGGCATGGATTGGTTATCAAAGTATGAAGGGAATATTGAATGTGCTAGTAAGTCAATTTTGCTTACCACCCCAGAAGGGAGAAGGATCAAGTATGTATCCCGACATGTGCCAAAGAGGACTCAAGTAAATTGCTTAACAGGAGTTGTGCAGGAGGAAGTACCAGTAGTGAAGGATTTCCCCAAAGTATTTTCAGAAGAGTTGCCAGGCATGCCACCGGATAGAGATATTGAGTTTTTGATTGAGCTATTGCCAGGCACAGGGCCAATATCAAAGAGACCATATAGGATGCCTGCAAAGGATTTGGTGGAAATTAAGAAGCAAATTAAGGAGTTACTAGATAAAGGTTATATTCGCCCAAGTTCTTCACCTTGGGGATCGCCAGTACTTCTAGTGGAGAAGAAGGATGGATCGTTAAGGATGGTTGTCGATTATCGAGGATTGAATGAAGTAACCATCAAGAACAAGTACCCACTACCGATGATCAATGATCTGTTTGATCGATTGCAAGGAGCTAAGGTATTTTCCAAGATCGATCTGCGATCAGGATACCACCAGTTGAAGATTCAGGAACAGGATATACCCAAGACGGCTTTTACCACTAGGTATGGGCTGTACGAGTATACCGTTATGTCATTTGGTCTGACTAACGCACCTGCATATTTTATGAACATGATAAACAAGGTGTTTATGGAGTTCTTGGATAAGTTCGTCGTAGTGTTCATTGATGATATCCTGGTTTACTCAAAGAATGAAGAGGAGCATAAGGAACATTTGCGTTTGGTTCTTGGAAAGCTCATGGAACATCAACTACATGCCAAGTTTACCAAATGTGAGTTTTGGTTGAAGGAAGTTGGATTTCTCGGACACGTTATATCCAGAGAAGGTATAGCAGTAGATCCCACTAAAGTTGATACCGTGACCGAGTGGGAAGCACCAACCACCGTGGGAGAGATCTGGAGTTTTCTTGGACTCGCAGGATACTACCGGAGGTTTATTGAGAATTTCTCAAAGATTGCGAAACCTATGAAGGAGTTGTTGAAGAAGGATACCAAGTTCATATGGACAGAGGAATGTGAGGCTAGTTTTCAGGAGTTGAAGAAATGTTTGGTTACTTCACCAGTATTGATTCTACCAGACCAGACCAAGAATTATGAGGTGTATTGCGACGCTTCACGTCGAGGACTTGGAGCAGTGCTTATGCAGGAAGGGAGAGTTGTTTCATTGCCTCACGACAGCTTAAGCCTCATGAGTTCAATTATGCTACGCATGATTTGGAGTTAGTAGCTATAGTGCATGCACTGAAGACTTGGAGACATTTTCTGATTGGAAACCATTGCGAGGTGTATACGGATCATAAGAGTTTGAAGTATATTTTCACACAGAAGGAGTTGAATCTCAAACAAAGGAGATGGTTGGATCTCATCAAGGATTATGATATGAAATTGCATTATCACCCCGGAAAGGCTAACGTAGTAGCTGACGCATTAAGCCGTAAGAGCCATGTCAACACCCTAATGACGGGAGAATTACCAAGGGAGTTAGCTGAAAATCTTCGAGAGTTATGTTTAGAAATAGTCCCGAGAGGCTATGTAGCAGCATTGGAGATTCAGTGAGGTCAGAAGAGAAGAGAGTGAATAGTGATCTAGGTCTTGTGCTTAGTGGTCGTGTCCTACAGTCAGCGTGTGCTCTGATACCATCTCTGTAGCGACCAGACCTCAAACAGTCTGATCTCTGTGCTCCGGTGTCATCCCTGGATCAGTAATGCTGACACCACACAGTACTCGGAGGATTTATATCAGAGTAGCAATCACACACTTATTACATCGAGTGTCTCAGAAGAGAACTTATTACAATGAATATGGCTTAAGGCCATCTAATAACGATAACAACAGAAGGCTTGGAAGATAAGTGAGTCCATCAACTCCAACGGCATCACTGAGTATAGAACCACGACCTAAAACTCCTTAATCGTCATCTGGAAAGTCTGCAACATTAACATTGCAGCCAGAAAACGGGTCAGCACATGGAATATGCTGGCAAGGTAACACAAAGAGAGTAATGGAATGAAACAGCTATACTATATGCATATTTGGCTGGTGGAAAGCTCTATCGTTACAGTTTTTGCGAAACTCCAATTTTTCCCTACTACAAAGGAATAAAATTTATTTAACTATCATGGTAGTTGTTAAACATTGAGAATGGTTGACAGCATTCTCAATCCCAATTAATCATCATCATTACTCATAACCCAACAAAATTAATTTTAGAGTAACATGTTGAGATTCACATGAAAATCCAGGTACTAGATACTCAAGATGTCCATAACCGGGGACGCGGCTAATCATGATTAGTTTGTTACACTCTGCAGAGGTTTGCACACTTTTCCCCACAAGACTCGATCACCTTCGTTTGGTTTCTCGCACTACATGGTGTTTGAGAAGACGGATGATCGAGACATAGTCTTTTAGAAGCGCTAGCACCATACGATCGGGTAGACCGTACCACCTACATCCCCTACATCTGCTAGTCTATCACTGTAAGAGTTCGAAAAACTTAGTCAACTATGCTAGAGCCCATAATAGCTTGTGGCTGCACATGCAAGTTTCTAGCATGAAAAATCTCATGATCCCTTTGAGCCTGGGTGGCGGTCCAAAAGAAAACAGGCAATCCTGGAATACCCAGGTACCTCAATCCACCCAGATGTGTATTTAAGTTGCCACCTTAGATAAACCATTGATTTAAAAATCTCACATCTATCATGGATACCACTCACCCAATCCACGTCTACTAGCATAGCATAGCAATAATAAGCAAACGTAGAAGTAACTCCCAAAGGTTTGATAATAAACAGGTAATAGGTACTACCTCAAGTACTTCCCAAACCCACAATTTAATTAGATCCTAATCATGCAATGTGTGAGGGTTGATCTAATGCAATAAAACTGGGTAGTAGAAGGTATGATCAAAGTGTTACTTGCCTTGCTGATGATCCGGGAAACCTAGTGATTCGAAGTAACAAGCGGCGCACTCCGGGTACTCTATCGCAAACAAACAAGCATACAATAAGTACTCAACTAATGCACAGGTAAAACTCAAATAAGAGATCTAACCAGAAAGTTCAATTTAAGAACTCCGGTTGGCAAAAAGAATCAAATCGAACAAAGCAACGAAAGACAAACGGCAAAAGAAACAGACTTCGATTAGTATTCTGGATCTAGGGCAATTTTATAGTGGCAAAAACTTGTTTGAGTTGGTTAAACGGAAAGAGGGTTTCGAGACGAAACTCCAGGCGCTTGAATCGCCTGATTCTGATAAATGAGCAAAAAGTTATACTAAAACAAAAATCGGATCAGAAATCGTGATCAGAAAATCGTGGATTTAATCCGAGAAAAAGAAAAAAATGACAAACAGTTTAACGAACAAATGTTCGTTAACTGGATCTAAACGACGAACACGTTCATTAAAACGAATGAATGAGCGAACGCTCGCTAATTAGCCTAAACCGGAAAAAACCCGTTCTAAAAAACGGATCTAAAAACCCCGTGGCTTTTTAAAAAAATGGGCGGTTTTCTAAAGAAAACTGCCGGCGACGGCGGCTACCTCGGCGGCGGGTCCGGCGGGCGGCGGGGCGCCTCCGGCGAGGCAGCGCGGGGCGGCGAGGCGGCGTCGCGGGGCGGCGGCGAGGCGGCGACAGCGGCGGCGGCCTAGGGTTAGGGTTAGGTCACGGCGCGGGGCTCGAGGCGGGCTGGGGCGCTGGTGGCCTGGCCGGCTTGGGCCAGCGCCTTATAAAGGCTGCCCCGGGCGGAGTCCCGCTCGGGTACGGCCCGAAGTCGGTTCGCGTTTTTTTTAAATAATAACATGCAGAAAAACAAATAAAAGAAATACTAAACGGACTCCAAAAAATTCCGAAATAAATTTTCCCCGGCTTTTAAAATCAAGCCGCATAGGATAAACATTTATTTGGGCCCTAAATGCAATTTTGAAAAACGCGCATTTTTCCTAAATTCAAATAAAATAGCAAGTAAAACCAAATAAAATCTTATTTGATTTTTATTAAATCCTCAATATTTCCTTATTTTGGGAAAGTCATTTTATTCCCTCTCTCATATTTTTGCAATGGAAATTATTGAAGATAAAATAAATAAAATCAAATGATCCTATTTTTCAAAATTTGAGACAACTCAAATATGAAAATAACGAAATCTCCAACTCTCTCCGAGGGTCCTTGAGTTGCGAAAAATTTCTAAGATCAACCAAAATGCAATAGATATGGTATGCAATGATGATCTAGTGTATAACATTCCAAATTGGAAATTTGGGATGTTACACACCCATGGAGCCTTGGTGCTGATCATGTTTTGCTCGTGGAAGAGGCTTAGTCAACGGGTCTGCAACATTTAGATCCGTATGTATCTTGCAAATTTCTATGTCTCCCACCTGGACTAGATCTCGGATGGAATTGAAGCGTCTCTTGATGTGCTTGGTTCTTTTGTGAAATCTGGATTCCTTTGCCAAGGCAATTGCTCTAGTATTGTCACACAAGATTTTCATTGGACCCGATGCACTAGGTATGACACCTAGATCGGATATGAACTCCTTCATCCAGACTCCTTGATTTGCTGCTTCCAAAGCAGCTATGTACTCCGCTTCACACGTAGATCCCGCCACGACGCTTTGTTTGGAACTGCACCAACTGACAGCTCCACCATTCAATGTAAACACGTATCCGGTTTGCGATTTAGAATCGTCTGGATCAGTGTCAAAGCTTGCATCAACATAACCATTTACGATGAGCTCTTTGTCACCTCCATAAACGAGAAACATATCCTTAGTCCTTTTCAGGTACTTCAGGATGTTCTTGACCACTGTCCAGTGATCCACTCCTGGATTACTTTGGTACCTCCCTGCTAGACTTATAGCAAGGCACACATCAGGTCTGGTACACAGCATTGCATACATGATAGAGCCTATGGCTGAAGCATAGGGAACATCTTTCATTTTCTCTATATCTTCTACAGTGATCGGGCATTGAGTCTTACTCAACTTCACACCTTGTAACACAGGCAAGAACCCTATCTTTGCTTGATCCATTTTGAACTTCTTCAAAACTTTGTCAAGGTATGTGCTTTGTGAAAGTCCAATTAAGCGTCTTGATCTATCTCTATAGATCTTGATGCCCAATATGTAAGCAGCTTCACCGAGGTCTTTCATTGAAAAACTCTTATTCAAGTATCCCTTTATGCTATCCAGAAAATCTATATCATTTCCAATCAGTAATATGTCATCCACATATAATATCAGAAATGCTACAGAGCTCCCACACACCTTTTTGTAAATACAGGCTTCTCCAAAAGTCTGTACAAAACCAAATGCTTTGATCACACTATCAAAGCATTTATTCCAACTCCGAGAGGCTTGCACCAGTCCATAAATGGATCACTGGAGCTTGCACACTTTGTTAACTCCCTTTGGATCGACAAAACCTTCCGGTTACATCATATACAACTCTTCTTCCAGAAATCCATTCAGGAATGCAGTTTTGACATCCGTCTGCCAAATTTCATAATCATAAAATGCGGCAATCACTAACATGATTCGGACAGACTTAAGCATTGCTACGGGTGAGAAGGTCTCATCGTAGTCAATCCCTTGAACTTGTCGAAAACCCTTCGCAACAAGTCGAGCTTTGTAGGCAGTAACATTACCGCCAGCGTCAGTCTTCTTCTTGAAGATCCATTTATTCTCAATTGCTTGCCGATCAACGGGCAAGTCAACCAAAGTGCACACTTTGTTCTCATACATGGATCCCATCTCAGATTTCATGGCTTCTAGCCATTTTTGCGGAATCTGGGTTCACCATCGGTTCTTCATAGTTCGTAGGTTCATCATGATCTAGTAGCATGACTTCCAGAACAGGATTACCGTACCACTCTGGTGCAGATCTTACTCTGGTTGATCTACGAGGTTTAGTAACAACTTGATCTGAAGTTCCACGATCATCATCATTAACTTCCTCACTAATTGGTGTAGGCGTCACAGAAACCGGTTTCTGTGATGAACTACTTTCCAATAGAGAAGCAGGTATAGTTACCTCATCAAGTTCTACTTTCCTCCCACTCACTTCTTTCGAGAGAAACTCCTTCTCTTGAAAGGATCCATTCTTAGCAACGAATGGCTTGCCTTCGGATCTGTGATAGAAGGTGTACCCAACAGTCTCCTTTGGGTATCCTATGAAGACACATTTCTCCGATTTGGGCTCGAGCTTATCAGGTTGAAGCTTTTTCACATAAGCATCACAGCCCCAAACTTTCAGAAACGGCAACTTTGGTTTCTTGCCAAACCACAGTTCATAAGGTGTCGTCTCAAAGGATCTCGATGGTGCCCTATTTAATGTGAATGCGGCCGCCTCTAAAGCATAACCCAAAAATGATAGCGGTAAATCTGTAAGAGACATCATAGATCGCACCATATCTAGTAAAGTACGATTACGATGTTCGGACACACCATTATGTTGTGGTGTTCCGGGTGGCATGAGTTGCGAAACTATTCCGCATTGTTTCAAATGTAGACCAAAACTCGTAACTCAAATATTCTCCTCCATGATCAGATCGTAGAAACTTTATTTTCTTGTTATGATGATTTTCAACTTCACTCTAAAATTCTTTGAACTTTCCAAATGTTTAAGACTTATTCTTCATTAAGTAGATATACCCATATCTGCTTAAATCATCTGTGAAGGTGAGAAAGTAACGATATCCGCCACGAGCCTCAACATTCATCGGTCCACATACATCTGTATGTATGATTTCCAACAAATCTGTTGCTCTCTTCATAGTTCCGGAGAACGGCGTTTTAGTCATCTTGCCCATGAGGCACGGTTCGCAGGTACCAAGTGATTCATAATCAAGTGGTTCCAAAAGTCCATCAGTATGGAGATTCTTCATGCGCTTTACACCGATATGACCTAAACGGCAGTGCCACAAATAAGTTGCACTATCATTATCAACTCTGCATCTTTTGGCTTCAACATTATGAATATGTGTATCACTACTATCGAGATTCATCAAAACTAGACCACTCTTCAAGGGTGCTTGACCATAAAAGATATTACTTATATAAATAGAACAGCCATTATTCTCTGATTTAAATGAATAACCATCTCGCATCAAACAAGATCCAGATATAATATTCATGCTCAACGCTGGCACCAAATAACAATTATTTAGGTCTAATACTAATCCCGATGGTAGATGTGGAGGTAGCGTGCCGACCGCGATCACATCGACTTTGGAACCATTTCCCACGCGCATCGTCACCTCGTCCTTTGCTAGTGTTCGCTTAATCCGTAGTCCGTGTTTCGAGTTGCAAATATTAGCAACAGAACCAGTATCAAATACCCAGGTGCTATTGTGAGCTCTAGTAAGGTACACATCAATAACATGTATATCACATATACCTTTGTTCACCTTGTCATCCTTCTTATCCGCCAAATACTTGGGGCAGTTTCGTTTCTAGTGACCAGTCTGCTTGCACTAGAAGCACTCAGTTTCAAGCTTAGGTCCAGACTTGGCTTTCTTCTCTTGAGCAGCAACTTGCTTGTTGTTCTTCTTGAAGTTCCCCTTCTTCTTCCCTTTGCCCTTCGTCTTGAAACTGGTGGTCTTACTGACCATCAACACTTGATGCTTCGTCTTGATTTCTACCTCTGTGGCCTTTAGCATTGCGAAGAGCTCGGGAATTGTCTTATCCATCCCTTGCATATTATAGTTCATCACGAAGATCTTCTAGCTTGGTGGAAGTGATTGGAGAATTCTGTCAATGACGCTGTCATCCGGAAGATTAACTCCAAGTTGAATCAAGTGATTGCAGTACCCAGACATCTTGAGTATATGCTCACTCACAAAACTATTCTCCTCCATCTTGCAGCTATAGAACTTATTGAAGACTTCATATCTCTTAATCCTGGCATTCTTTTGAAATATTAACTTCAACTCCTGGAACATCTCATATGCTCCATGACCTTCAAAACGTCGTTGAAGTCCCGGTTCTAAGCCGTAAAGCATGGCACACTGAACTATCGAGTAGTCATCAACACGCGACTGCCAGGCATTCACAATGTCTGCAGTTGCTAGCGCAGGTGGTACACCCAGCGGTGCTTCCAGGATGTAACTCTTCTGTGCAGCAATGAGGATAATCCTCAAGTTACGGACCCAGTCCGTGTAATTGCTACCATCATCTTTCAACTTTGTTTTCTCAAGGAACGCATTAGAATTCAACAGAACAACAGCACGGGCCATCTATCTACAATCAAACATAGACAAGCAAGATACTATCAGGTACTAAGTCCATGATAAATTTAAGTTCAATTAATCATATTACTTAAGAACTCCCACTTAGAAAGACATCCATCTAATCTTCTAAGTGATCACGTGATCCAAATCAACTAAACCATAACCGATCATCACGTGAAATGGAGTAGTTTTCAATGGTGAACATCACTATGTTGATCATATCTACTATATGATTCACGCTCAACCTTTCGGTCTCAGTGTTCCGAGGCCATATCTGCATATGCTAGGCTCGTCAAGTTTAACATGAGTATTCTGCGTGTGCAAAACTTGCTTGCACCCGTTGTAGATGGACATAGAGCTTATCACACCCGATGATCACGTGGTGTCTGGGCACAACAAACTTTGGCAACAGTGCATACTCAGGGAGAACACTTTTTATCTTGAAATTTAGTGAGAGATCATCTTATAATGCTACCGTCAAACAAAGCAAGATAAGATGTATAAAAGATAAACATCACATGCAATCAATATAAGTGATATGATATGGCCATCATCATCTTGTGCTTGTGATCTCCATCTCCGAAGCACCATCATGATCACCATCGTCACTGGCGCGACACCTTGATCTCCATCGTAGCATCGTTGTCGTCTCGCCAATCTTATGCTTCTACGACTATCGCTGCCGCTTAGTGATAAAGTAAAGCATTACAGGGCGATTGCATTGCATACAATAAAAGTGACAACCATATGGCTCCTGCCAGTTGCCGATAACTCGGTTACAAAACATGATCATCTCATACAATAAAATTTAGCATCATGTCTTGACCATATCACATCACAACATGCCCTGCAAAAGCAAGTTAGACGTCCTCTACTTTGTTGTTGGAAGTTTTACATGGCTGCTACAGGCTTAGCAAGAACCGTTCTTACCTACGCATCAAAACCACAATGATAGTTTGTCAAGTTGGTGCTATTTTAACCTTCGCAAGGACCGGGCGTAGCCACACTCAGTTCAACTAAAGTTGGAGAAACTGACACCTGCCAGCCACCTGTGTGCAAAGCACGTCGGTAGAACCAGTCTCGCGTAAGCGTACGCGTAATGTCAGTCCGGGTTGCTTCATCCAACAATACCGCCGAACCAAAGTATGACATGCTGGTAAGCAGTATAACTTATATCGCCCACAACTCACTTGTGTTCTACTCATGCATATGACATCTACGCATAAAACCTGGCTCTGATACCACTGTTGGGGAATGTAGTAATTTCAAGAAAATTCCTACGCACACGCAATATCATGGTGATGCATAGCAATGAGAGGGGAGAGTGTTGTCCACGTACCCTCGTAGACCGTAAGCGGAAGCATTAGCACAACGTGGTTGATGTAGTCGTACGTCTTCACGATCCGACCGATCAAGTACCGAACGTACGGCACCTCCGAGTTCAGCACACGCTCAGCTTGATGACGTCCCTCAAATTCCGATCTAGCCGAGTGTTGAGGGAGAGTTTCGTCAGCACGACGGCGTGGTGACAATGTTGATGTTCTACCGACGCAGGGCTTCGCCTAAGCACCGCTACAGTATTATCGAGGTGGACTATGGTGGAGGGGGGCACCACACACGGCTAAAAGATCAAACGATCAATTGTTGTGTCTATGGGGTGCCCCCCTGCCCTGGCGTGCCTCCTCCCTGGCTGGCCGCACCCCCCTTGCTCCTTTATATACGGGGGCAGGGGCACCCCATAGACACAACAATTGATCGTTTGATCTTTTAGCCGTGTGTGGTGCCCCCTCCACCATAGTCCACCTCGACAATACTGTAGAGGTGCTTAGGCAAAGCCCTGCGTCGGTAGAACATCAACATTGTCACCACGCCGTCGTGCTGACGAAGCTCTCCCTCAACACTCGGCTCTATCGGAATTCGAGGGACGTCCTCGAGCTGAACGTGTGCTGAACTCGGAGGTGTCGTACGTTCGGTACTTGATCGGTCGGATCGTAAAGACGTGCGACTACATCAACCGCGGTGTGCTAACGCTTCCGCTTTCGGTCTACGAGGGTACGTGGACACACTCTCCCCTCTCGTTGCTATGCATCACCATGATCTTGCGTGTGGGTAGGAATTTTTTTGAAATTACTATGTTCCCCAACACAATATACCTTTGTTCACTTTGCCATCCTTCTTATCCGCCAAGTATCTAGGGTAGTTCCACTTCTAGTGACCATTTCCTTTGCAGTAGAAGCACACAGTTTCAGGCTTGGGTCTAGCTTTGGGATTCTTCATGGGAGAAGCAACTTGCTTGCCATTCTTCTTGAAGTTCCCTTTCTTTCCCTTGCCCTTTTACTTGAAACTGGTGGTCTTGTCAACCATCAACACTTGATGCTTTTCTTGATTTCTACCTTCGCTGATTTCAGCATCACGAAGAGCTTGGGAATTACTTTTGTCATCCCTTTCATATTATAGTTCATCACGAAGTTCTAGTAACTTGGTGATAGTGACTACAGAACTCTGTCAATCACTATTTTATCTGGAAGATTAACTCCCACTTGATTCAAGCAATTGTAGTACCCAGACAATCCGAGCACATGCTCACTGGTTGAACTATTCTCCTCCATCTTGTAGGCAAAGTACTGTCAGAGGTCTCATACCTCTCGACACGGGCATGAGTATGAAATACCAATTTCAACTCTTGGACCATATCATATGCTCCATGTCATTCAAAACATTTTTGAAGTCCCGGCTCTAAGCCGTAAAGCATGGTGCACTAAACTATCAAGTAGTCATCATACCGAGCTTTGTCAAACATTCATAACGTCTGCATCTGCTCCTACAATAGTTCTGTCACCTAGTGGTGCATCAAGGACATAATTCTTCTGCGCAACAACGAGGATAATCCTTAGATCACGGATCCAATCCGCATCATTGCTGATATCATCTTTCAACATAGTTTTCTCTAGGAACATATCATAAATAAAACTGGGAAGCTATACGCGAGCAATTGATCAAGAACATAGATATGCAAATACTATCAGGACTAAGTTCATGGTAATTTTAAGTTCAATTAATCATATTACTTAAGAACTCCCACTTAGATAGACATCTCTCCAATCATCTAAGTGATCACGTGATCCATATCAACTAAACCATGTCAATCATCACATGAGATGGAGTAGTTTTCAATGGTGAACATCGCTATGTTGATCATATCTACTATATGATTCATGCTCGACCTTTTGGTCTCAGTGTTCCGAGGCCATATCTGCATATGCTAGGCTCGTCAAGTTTAACCCGAGTATTCTGCGTGTGCAAAACTGGCATGCACCCATTGTATGTGAACGTAGAGCTTATCACACCCGATCATCACGTGGTGTCTCGGCACGACGAACTGTAGCAACGGTGCATACTCAGGGAGAACACTTGTACCTTGAAATTTAGTGATAGACCATCTTATAATGCTACCGCCGAGCTAAGCAAAATAAGAAGCATAAAGGATAAACATCATATGCAATCAAAATATGTGACATGATATGGCCATCATCATCTTGTGCCTTTGATCTCCATCTCCAAAGTACCGTCGTGATCTCCATCGTCACCAGCATGACACCATGATGTCCATCATCTTGATCTCTATCAACGTGTAGTCACATGGTCATCTCGCCAACTATTGATTTTGCAACTATTGCTACCGCATAGCGATAAAGTAAAGCAATTATATGGCGCTTGCATCTTATGCAATAAAGAGACAACCATAAGGCTTCTGCCAGTTGCCGGTAACTTGTAACAAAACATGATCATCTCATACAACAATTTATATCTGATCACATCTTGACCATATCACATCACAACATGCCCTGCAAAAACAAGTTAGATGTCCTCTACTTTGTTGTTGCAAGTTTTACGTGGCTGCTACGGGCTGAGCAAGAACCGTTCTTACCTACACATCAAAAACCACAATGCGGTATAGTGATTGCTTTTTGATCTTCAGAAAGAACCATGTTCATTGAATCTGATTCAACTAAAGTTTGAGAAACTGACACCCACCAGCCACCTGTGTGCGAAGCACATCGGTAGAACCAGTCTCGCATAAGCGTACGCGTAATGTCGGTCTGGGCCGTTTCATCCAACAATACTGCCGAATCAAGAATCAATTAGTGACGGCAAGCAATATGTATATAGCCACACCCACAACTCCTTTGTGTTCTACTCGTGCATATAACATCTACGCATAAACCTGGCTCGGATGCCACTGGTGGGGAACGCAGTAATTTCAAAAAAATTCCTACGCACACGCAAGATCATGGTGATGCATAGCAACGAGACGGGAGAGTATTGTCTACGTACCCTCGTAGACCGTAAGCGGAAGTGTTATGACAATGTGGTTGATGTAGTCGTACGTCTTCACGGTTGACCGATCCTAGTACCGAAAGTACGACACCTCTGCGATCTGCACACGTTCAGCTCGGTGATGTCCCACGAACTCACGATCCAGCAAAGTGTCGAGGGAGAGCTTCGTTAGCACGACGGTGTGATGACGGTGATGATGATGCTACTGGAACAGGGCTTCGCCTAAGCACCGCTACGATATGACCGACGTGGATTATGGTGGAGGGGGGCACCGCACACGGCTAAGAGACCAATGATCAACTTGTGTGTATATAGGGTGCCCCCCTCCCCCGTATATAAAGGAGTGGAGAAGGGGGAGGGTCGGCCCTCTATGGCGCACCCTGGAGGAGTCCTACTCCCTCCGGGAGTAGGATTCCCCCCCCCCCTTCCCTAGTTGGACTAGGAGAGAAGGAAGGGGGAGAGAGGGAGGAAGGAAAGGGGGGCGCCACCCCCCCTTCCTAGTCCAATTCAGACTAGAGGGGGCGCGCGGCCTGCCCTGGCTGCCTCTCTCTCTCTCCACTAAAGCCCATTAGGGCCCATATACTCCCCGGGGGTTCTGGTAACCCCCCGGTACTCCGGTATATGCCCGAACTCACTTGGAACCTTTCCGATGTCCAAACATAGGCTTCCAATATATCGATCTTTATGTCTCGACCATTTTGAGACTCCTCGTCATGACCGTAATCACATCTGGGACTCCAAACAACCTTCGGCTCATCAAAACACATAAACTCATAACATCGATCGTCACCGACCGTTAAGCGTGCGGACCCTATGGGTTCGAGAACTATGTAGACATGACCGAGACATGTCTCCGGTCAATAACCAATAGCGGAACCTGGATGTTCATATTGGCTCCCACATATTCTACGAAGATCTTTATCGGTCAAATCGCATAACAATATACGTTGTTTCCTTTGTCATCGGTATGTTACTTGCCCAAGATTCGATCGTCGGTATCTCGATACCTAGTTCAATCTCATTACCGGCAAGTCTCTTTGCTTATTCCGTAATGCATCATCCCGCAACCAACTCATTAGTCACATTGCTTGCAAGGCTTATATTGATGTGCGTTACCGAGAGGGCCCAGAGATACCTCTCCGACAATCGGAGTGACAAATCCTAAACTCGATCTATGCCAACTCAACAAACACCATCGGAGACACCTATAAAGCACCTTTATAATCACCTAGTTACGTTGTGATGTTTGGTAGCACACAAAGTATTCCTCCGGTATTCGGGAGTTGCATGATCTCATAGTTATGGGAACATGTATAAGTTATGGAGAAAGCAATAGCAACAAACTAAATGATCATTGTGCTAAGCTAATGGATGGGAAAGTCAATCACATCATTCTCTAATGATGTGATCCCGTTAATCAAATGACAACTCTTTGTCCATGGCTAGGAAACATAACCATCATTGATTCAATGAGCTAGTCAAGTAGAGGCATACTAGTGACACTCAGTTCGTCTATGTATTCAAACATGTACTAAGTTTCCAGTTAATACAATTCTAGCATGAATAATAAACATTTATCATGATATAAGGAAATATAAATAACAACTTTATTATTGCCTCTAGGGCATATTTCCTTCATCTTGTTCATCCACCCCCAACCAGCTCGGGTGTGTGGCGGCCTCCTCGCAATCGGGGTCCTGTTCATCCAGCGGCAACGGCCTCTACTACCACGGGGTCCTGTTCATCCAACCCCCACTGGGAACTGTTCATCCAACCCCAAACCATGTTCGTCTCGACTCATTCAACCAACCCCCACGTTCACTGTTCATCAAGAGGCAGCAGGTTCGTTCGGCTTCAGTAAGCAGCAGTAGTAGCGATCGATCACTCAGGTTCAGTTAGCAGCAGCGAAGGAATCACTCGGGTTCATTTAACAGTCAGGGATTGATCGGTCGGGTTCAGTAACGTAGCTAGTGCTATCGCTTGGGTTTAGTAAGCGAATGCCTCGCTCGGGTTCAGTTAGAGCCCAACGCCTCAAACCCACGCGTGTACGTGTACGTGAGAAACGTGCAATCCCTTCGTGCATCGCTTGGCCCCGACTGCCCATTGTAACTGGGAAGTCCCCAAAATTTTCCTCGCCCTCACTCCTATCACGATTTTTTCCATCATGGACGGCCCAAAAAATGTCATGCAGGTGCGTCTCCGGCCCGCCCAGGACGAAAAGCCCATTTTCTATCATGATTTTTTTGTCATAGAAGTAGGAGCCCACCACATCTATGATGATACTGGGTTTTGTCACAATTATCGTCATAGAAGTGTCATAAGCATGACAGAAAAATTTGTTCAACCCAAAATGTTACGGATGTGTCTTTTTTTTGTAGTGATTGTGTGTGCCAGCATACTGGTCCAGGGATGACACAGATACACAGAGACTTGACCGTTTGTGGTTGGTTCACTATAGATATGGTATCAGAGCACATGTTGACTGTAGGACGTGACCCTAGAAATTGGAAAAGCCTTAGGAAAGGATCTCTCTGAAACTTTATTTGCAAAAAGATCCCATAGCTCTTATCTTTTCTGATTTTATCAAATAGTCCCCTTTACCTCAAATAGTTAGAATATACCCCTTTCCCTTTTGACCACTCCGAGGATCAACTAAGGCCACTCCAAGAAGGACCAGATAACGGACAACTGATGGCCTCTTCAGAGTAAACAGGATTTCACCATGCATTAAAAGAGTTGAAGATTCTGAAGACTTGAAGAATTTGAAGATTCTGAAGATTTACTTGACCTTTAGAAGACCAAACCCCTGCTATATACTTACGTTAGATGCGATGATTTGTGAGTTGTCATTGTTGTGTTTTTTCGATAGCCACAAAATAAAAAAATAAAAAACTATTTTGTTTGTATTGTGTGTATCTCCCCCTATCTTCCGTATCCCATCCCAAAAAACTTGGACTCAATAGATGATGAATGAAGATGGAGTTGTATTTCCGAGAATGATGGCACAACTGGAGGTAGCACAGTGGATGCAGAACATGGAAGATCGCATGAAGGAGTACCATATTGAAGGAGAGTATATGGTCCCATACACCCTACGGCACATCACACAAGGTGTTGTAACATGGAGAGAGATACATCAAGCTATACAAGGATGGAATGGAGCCAATGCTTGGGATGAATTAAAGACGATTCAACTGAGGTCTCGTTTTATCCAGAAGCCCTGTGACCCTAAAGTGAAGAAGTCTTGTGCATGCAAGATCTAAGGAGAAATAGGACACACCCATGAAGAACACAAGGATGGATGCTCTCATTGTGAAGAACATCACCCAAAGGAAGAATGCCCCACTAGGTGACACGTCTCTGGCGTATCTACTTTTCCTAGCACTTTTCCTCTTGTTTTGGACTCTAATTTGCATGATTTAAATGAAACTAACCCCGAACTGACGCTATTTATAGCAGAACTACCATGGTGTTGTTTTTGTGCAAAAATAAAAGTTCTCAGAATGGAACAAAACTTTGTGAGGAATTTTTATACAATAAACAAGAATTTCTGGATCCAAGACCTATCGAAGAGGGGCATGATACGTCTCCAACATATCTATAATTTTTGATTGCTCCATGCTATATTATCTACTGTTTTGGACATTATTGGGCTTTATTATCCACTTCTATATTATTTTTGGGACTAACCTATTAACCGGAGGCCTGAAGGAAATATGCCCTAGAGGCAATAATAAAGTTATTATTTATTTCCTTATATCATGATAAATGTTTATTATTCATGCTAGAATTGTATTAACCGAAAACATAATACATGTGTGAATACATAGACAAACAGAGTGTCACTAGTATGCCTCTACTTGACTAGCTCGTTGATCAAAGATGGTTATGTTTCCTAGCCATAGACATGAGTTGTCATTTGATTAACAGGATCACATCATTAGGAGAATGATGTGATTGACTTGACCCATTCCGTTAGCTTAGCACTTGATCGTTTAGTTTGTTGCTATTGCTTTCTTCATAACTTATACATGTTCCCATGACTATGAGATTATGCAACTCCCGTTTATCGGAGGAACACTTTATGTGCTACCAAACGTCACAACGTAACTGGGTGATTATAAAGGTGCTCTACAGGTGTCTCCAAAGGTACTTGTTGGGTTGGCGTATTTTGAGATTAGGATTTGTCACTCCGATTGTCGAAGAGGTATCTCTGGGTCCTCTCAGTAATGCACATCACTTAAGCCTTGCAAGCATTGCAACTAATGAGTTAGTTGCGGAATGATGTATTATGGAACGAGTAAAGAGACTTGCCGGTAACGAGATTGAACTAGGTATTGGAATACCGACGATCGAATCTCGGGCAAGTAACATACCGATGACAAAGGGAACAAACGTATGTTGTTATGCGGTTTGTAGGAACCAATATGAGCATCCAGGTTCCTCTATTGGTTATTGACCGGAGACGTGTCTCGGTCATGTCTACATAGTTCTCGAACCCGTAGGGTCCGCATGCTTAAAGTTCGGTGACGATCGTAATTAGGGCTTTTGTGTTTTGATGTACCGAAGGTTGTTCGGAGTCCCAGATGTGATCACGGACATGACGAGGAGTCTCAAAATGGTCAAGACATAAGGATTGATATATTGGAAGCCTATATTTGGATATCGGAATCGTTCCGGGTGAAATCGGGATTTTACCGGAGTACCGGGGGGGTTACCGGACCCCCCCCGGGGGGGGGGGGTTAATGGGCCTACATGGGCCCTAAGGGAGAAGATGAGGGCCGGCCAGGGCAGGCCGCGCGCCCCCCTTTCCTCTTTCCCCCTTCCCCTTTCCTTCTCCAACAAGGCAAGAGGGGGAGTCCTACTCCTGGTGGGAGTAGGACTCCTCCAGGCGCACCCCTAGGGGCCGGCCACACCTTCCCCCTCCCTCCTTTATATACGAGGGCAGGGGCACCCCATGACACACAAGTTGATCTTCGTGGTCGTTCCTTAACCGTGTGCGGTGCCCCCTTCCACCATATTCCACCTTGGTCATATTTTAGCGGTGCTTAGGCTAAGCCCTACGTCGGTAGAACATCATCACCGTCATCACGCCGTCGTGCTAACGAAACTCTCCCTCAACACTCGGCTAGATCGGAGCTCGAGGAACGTCACCGAGTTGAACGTGTGCAGAACTCGGAGGTGCCGTACGTTCGGTACTTGGATCGGTCGGATCGGGAACACGTACGACTACTTCCTCTATGTTGTGTCAACGCTTCCGTTGCCGGTCTACAAGGGTATGTAGACAACACTCTCCCCTCTCGTTGCTATGCATCACCATGATCTTGCATGTGCGTAGGAAATTTTTTGAAATTACTACGTTCCCCAACAGTGGCATCCGAGCCAGGTTTTATGCGTTGATGTTATATGCATGAGTAGAACACAAGTGAGTTGTGGGCGATATAAGTCATACTGCTTACCAGCATGTCATACTTTGGTTCGGCGGTATTGTTGGATGAAGCGGCCCGAACCGACATTACGCGTACGCTTACGCGAGACTGGTTCTACCAATGTGCTTTGCACACAGGTGGCTGGCGGGTGTCAGTTTCTCCAACTTTAGTTGAATTGAGTGTGGCTACGCCCGGTCCTTGCGAAGGTTAAAACAGCACCAACTTGACAAACTATCGTTGTGGTTTTGATGCGTAGGTAAGAACGGTTCTTGCTAAGCCCGTAGCAGCCACGTAAAACTTGCAACAACAAAGTAGAGGACGTCTAATTTGTTTTTGCAGGGCATGTTGTGATGTGATATGGTCAAGACATGATGCTAAATTTTATTGTATGAGATGATCATGTTTTGTAACCGAGTTATCGGCAACTGGCAGGAGCCATATGGTTGTCGCTTTATTGTATGCAATGCAATTGCGTTGTAATGCTTTACTTTATCACTAAGCGGTGGCGATAGTCGTGGAAGCATAAGATTGGCGAGACGACAACGATGCTACGATGGAGATCAAGGTGTCGCGCCGGTGATGATGGTGATCATGACGGTACTTCAGAGATGGAGGTCACAAGTACAAGATGATGATGGCCATATCATATCACTTATATTGATTGCATGTGATGTTTATCTTTTATGCATCTTATCTTGCTTTGATTGACGGTAGCATTATAAGATGATCTCTCACTAAATTTTAAGATAAAAGTGTTGTCCCTGAGTATGCACCGTTGCCAAAGTTCGTCGTGCCCAGACACCACGTGATGATCGGGTGTGATAAGCTCTACGTCCATCTACAACGGGTGCAAGCCAGTTTTGCACACGCAGAATACTCAGGTTAAACTTGAAAATCCTAGCATATCCAGATATGGCCTCGGAACACTGAGACCGAAAGGTCGAGTGTGAATCATATAGTAGATATGATCAACATATTGATGTTCACCATTGAAAGCTACTCCATTTCACATGATGATCAGTTATGGTTTAGTTGATTTGGATCACGTGATCACTTAGAAGATTAGAGGGATGTCTTTCTAAGTGGGAGTTCTTAAGTAATATGATTAATTGAACTTAAATTTATCATGAACTTAGTACCTGATAGTGTCTTGATTGTCTATGTTTGATTGTAGATAGATGGCCCGTGCTGTTGTTCCGTTTGAATTTTAATGTGTTCCTTGAGAAAGCAAAGTTGAAAGATAATGGTAGCAATTACACGGACTGGGTCCATAACTTGAGGATTAACCTCATTGCTGCACAGAAGAATTACGTCCTGGAAGCACCGCTGGGTGCCAGGCCTGCTGCTGGAGCAACACCAGATGTTATGAACATCTGGCACAGCAAAGCTGATGACTACTCGATAGTTCAGTGTGCCATGCTTTACGGCTTAGAATTGGGACTTCAACGATGTTTTGAACATCATGGAGCATATGAGATGTTCCAGGAGTTGAAGTTAATATTTCAAGCAAATGCCCGGATTGAGAGATATGAAGTCTCCAATAAGTTCTATAGCTGCAAGATGGAGGAGAATAGTTCTGTCAGTGAACATATACTCAAAATGTCTGGGTATCATAATCACTTGACTCAACTGGGAGTTAATCTTCCTGTTGATAGTGTCATTGACAGAGTTCTTCAATCACTGCCACCAAGCTACAAGAGCTTCGTGATGAACTATAACATGCAAGGGATGGATAAGACGATTCTCGAGCTCTTCGCAATGCTAAAGGTTGCGGAGGTAGAAATCAAGAAGGAGCAACAAGTGTTGATGGTCAACAAGACCGCCAGTTTCAAGAAAAAGGGCAAAGGGAAGAAGAAGGGGAACTTCAAGAAGAACATCAAGCAAGTTGCTGCTCAGGAGAAGAAACCCAAATCTGGACCTAAGCCTGAAACTGAGTGCTTCTACTGCAAGCAGACTGGACACTAGAAGCGGAACTGCCCCAAGTATTTCGCGGATAAGAAGGATGGCAAGGTGAACAAATGTATATGTGATATACATGTTATTGATGTGTACCTTACTAGAGCTCACAGTAGCACCTCGGTATTTGATACTGGTTCTGTTGCTATTATTTGCAACTCGAAACAGGGACTACGGATTAAGCGAACACTGGCGAAGGACGAGGTGACGATGCGCGTGGGAAATGGATCCAAAGTCGATGTGATCGCAGTCGGCACGCTACCTCTACATCTACCTTCGGGATTAGTATTAGACCTAAATAATTGTTATTTGGTGCCAGCGTTGAGCATGAACATTATATATGGATCTTGTTTAATGCGAGACGGTTATTCATTTAAATCAGAGAATAATGGTTGTTCTATTTATATGAGTAATATCTTTTATGGTCATGCACCCTTGAAGAGTGGTCTATTTTTGATGAATCTCGATAGTAGTGATACACATATTCATAATGTTGAAGCCAAAAGATGCAGAGTTGATAATGATAGTGCAACTTATTTGTGGCACTGCCGTTTAGGTCATATCGGTATAAAGCGCATGAAGAAACTCCATACTGATGGACTTTTGGAATCACTTGATTATGAATCACTTGGTACTTGCGAACCGTGCCTCATGGGCAAGATGACTAAAACGCCGTTCTCCCGTACTATGGAGAGAGCAACAGATTTGTTGGAAATCATACATACAGATGTATGTGGTCCGATGAATGTTGAGGCTCGTGGCGGATATCGTTATTTTCTCACCTTCACAGATGATTTAAGCAGATATGGGTATATCTACTTAATGAAACATAAGTCTGAAACATTTGAAAAGTTCAAAGAATTTCAGAGTGAAGTTGAAAATCATCATAACAAGAAAAGAAAGTTTCTATGATCTGACCGTGGAGGAGAATATTTGAGTTACGAGTTTGGTCTACATTTGAAACAATGCGGAATAGTTTCGCAACTCACGCCACCCGGAACACCACCGCGTAATGGTGTGTCCGAATGTCATAATCGTACTTTATTAGATATGGTGCGATCTATGATGTCTCTTACTGATTTACCGCTATCGTTTTGGGGTTATGCTTTAGAGACAGCTGCATTCACGTTAAATAGGGCACCATCGAAATCCGTTGAGATGACGCCTTATGAACTGTAGTTTGGAAAGAAACCAAAGTTGTCATTTCTGAAAGTTTGGGGTTGCGATGCTTATGTGAAAAAGCTTCAACCTGATAAGCTCGAACCCAAATCGGAGAAATGTGTCTTCATAGGATACCCAATGGAGACTGTTGGGTACACCTTCTATCACAGATCTGAAGGCAAGACATTCGTTGCTAAGAATGGATCCTTTCTGGAGAAGGAGTTTCTCTCGAAAGAAGTGAGTGGGAGGAAAGTAGAGCTTGATGAGGTAACTGTACCTGCTCCCTTATTGGAAAGTAGTACATCACAGAAACCAGTTTCTGTGACACCTATACCAATTAGTGAGGAAGTTAATGATAATGATCATGAAACTTCAGATCAAGTTACTACCAAACCTCGTAGATCAACCAGAGTAAGATCCACACCAGAGTGGTACGGTAATCCTGTTCTAGAGGTCATGCTACTAGATCATGATGAACCTACGAACTATGAAGAAGCAATGGTGAACCCAGATTCCACAAAATGGCTAGAAGCCATGAAATCTGAGATGGGATCCATGTATGAGAACAAAGTGTGCACTTTGGTTGACTTGCCCGTTGATCGGCAAGCAATTGAGAATAAATGGATCTTCAAGAAGAAGACTGACGCTGACGGTAATGTTACTGTCTACAAAGCTTGACTTGTTGTGAAAGGTTTTCGACAAGTTCAAGGGATTGACTACGATGAGACCTTCTCACCCGTAGCAATGCTTAAGTCTGTCCGAATCATGTTTGCGATTGCCGCATTTTAAGATTATGAAATTTGGCAGATGGATGTCAAAACTGCATTCCTGAATGGATTTCTGGAAGAAGAGTTGTATATGATGCAACCGGAAGGTTTTGTCGATCCAAAGGGAGCTAACAAAGTGTGCAAGCTCCAGCGATCCATTTATGGACTGGTGCAAGCCTCTCGGAGTTGGAATAAACGCTTTGATAGTGTGATCAAAGCATTTGGTTTTGTACAGACTTTTGGAGAAGCCTGTATTTACAAGAAAGTGAGTGGGAGCTCTGTAGCATTTCTGATATTATATGTGGATGACATATTACTGATTGGAAATGATATAGAATTTCTAGATAGCATAAAGGGATACTTGAATAAGAGTTTTTCAATGAAAGACCTCGGTGAAGCTGCTTACATATTGGGCATTAAGATCTATAGAGATAGATCAAGACGCTTAATTGGACTTTCACAAAGCACATACCTTGACAAAGTTTTGAAGAAGTTCAAAATGGATCAAGCAAAGAAAGGGTTCTTGCCTGTGTTACAAGGTGTGAAGTTGAGTAAGACTCAATGTCCGACCACCGCAGAAGATAGAGAGAAAATGAAAGATGTTCCCTATGCTTCAGCCATAGGCTCTATCATGTATGCAATGCTGTGTACCAGACCTGATGTGTGCCTTGCTATAAGTCTAGCAGGGAGGTACCAAAGTAATCCAGGAGTGGATCACTGGACAACGGTCAAGAACATCCTGAAATACCTAAAAAGGACTAAAGATATGTTTCTCGTATATGGAGGTGACAAAGAGCTCATCGTAAATGGTTACGTTGATGCAAGCTTTGACACTGATCCAGACGATTCTAAATCGCAAACCGGATACATATTTTTACTAAACGGAGGAGCTGTCAGTTGGTGCAGTTCAAAACAAAGCATCGTGGCGGGATCTACATGTGAAGCAGAGTACATAGCTGCTTCGGAAGAAGCAAATGAAGGAGTCTGGATGAAGGAGTTCATATCCGATCTAGGTGTCATACCTAGTGCATCGGGTCCAATGAAAATCTGTTGTGACAATACTAGTGCAATTGCCTTGGCGAAGGAATCCAGATTTCACAAGAGATCCAAGCACATCAAGAGATGCTTTAATTCCATTCGGGATTTAGTCCAAGTGGGAGACATAGAAATTTGCAAGATACATACGGATCTGAATGTTGCAGACCCACTGACTAAGCCTCTTCCATGAGCAAAACATGATCAGCACCAAGGCTCCATGGGTGTTAGAATCATTACTGTGTAATCTAGATTATTGACTCTAGTGCAAGTGGGAGACTGAAGGAAATATGCCCTAGAGGCAATAATAAAGTTATTATTTATTTCCTTATATCATGATAAATGTTTATTATTCATGCTAGAATTGCATTAACCGGAAACATAATACATGTGTGAATACATAGACAAACAGAGTGTCACTAGTATGCCTCTACTTGACTAGCTCGTTGATCAAAGATGGTTATGTTTCCTAGCCATAGACATGAGTTGTCATTTGATTAACGGGATCACATCATTAGGAGAATGATGTGATTGACTTGACCCATTCTGTTATCTTAGCACTTGATCGTTTAGTTTGTTGCTATTGCTTTCTTCATAACTTATACATGTTCCTATGACTATGAGATTATGCAACTCCCGTTTACCGGAGGAACACTTTGTGTGCTACCAAACGTCACAACATAATTGGGTGATTATAAAGGTGCTCTACAGGTGTCTCCAAAGGTACTTGTTGGGTTGGCGTATTTCGAGATTAGGATTTGTCACTCCGATTGTCGGAGAGGTATCTCTGGGCCCTCTCGTAATGCACATCACTTAAGCCTTGCAAGCATTGCAACTAATGAGTTAGTTGCGAAATGATGTATTACGGATTGAGTAAAGAGACTTGCCGTTAACGAGATTGAACTAGGTATTGGAATATCGACGATCGAATCTCGGGCAAGTAACATACCAATGACAAAGGGAACAAACGTATGTTGTTATGCGGTTTGACCGATAAAGATCTCTGTAGAATATGTAGGAACCAATATGAGCATCCAGGTTCCGCTATTGGTTATTGACCGGAGATGTGTCTTGGTCATGTCTACATAGTTCTCGAACCCGTAGGGTCCGCACGCTTAAAGTTCGGTGACGATCGTAATTAGGGTTTTTGTGTTTTGATGTACCGAAGGTTGTTCGGAGTCCCAAATGTGATCACGGACATGACGAGGAGTCTCAAAATGGTCAAGACATAAGGATTGATATATTGGAAGCCTATATTTGGATATCGGAATCGTTTCGGGTGAAATCGGGATTTTACCGGAGTACTGGGGGGTTACCGGAACCCCCCCCCCCCCCGGGAGGGGGGTTAATGGGCCTACATGGGCCCTAAGGGAGAAGAGGAGGGCAGGCCGCGTGCCCCCTCCCCCCTAGTCCAAATAGGACAAGGAAGGGGGCGGCGCCCCCCCTTTCCTCTTTCCCCCTTCCCCTTTCCTTCTCCAACAAGGCAAGAGGGGGGAGTCCTACTCCCGGTGGGAGTAGGACTCCTCCAGGCGCACCCCTAGGGGCCGGCCGCACCTCCCCCTCCCTCCTTTATATACGGGGGCAGGGGGAACCCCATGACACACAAGTTGATCTTCGTGGTCGTTCCTTAGCCGTGTGCGGTGCCCCTTCCACCATATTCCACCTCGGTCATATCGTAGCGGTGCTTAGGCAAAGCCCTGCGTCGGTAGAACATCATCACCGTCATCACGCCATTGTGATGACGAAACTCTCCCTCAACACTCGGCTGGATCGGAGCTCGAGGGACGTCACCGAGTTGAACGTGTGTAGAACTCGGAGGTGCCGTACGTTCGGTACTTGGATCGGTCGGATCGGGAAGACGTATGACTACTTCCTCTATGTTGTGTCAACGCTTCCGTTGCCGGTCTACGAGGGTACGTAGACAACACTCTCCCCTCTTGTTGCTATGCATCACCATGATCTTGCGTGTGCGTAGGAAACTTTTTGAAATTACTATGTTCCCCAACAAGGCCAAGCCCAGAATTGCTGTTTTTGCCTATTTTAGGGTTTCTAAGGAAAGGAATATCAAACGGAGTCCAAACGGAATGAAACCTTCGGAAACGTGATTTTTGGAACGAACAAG
>NC_041390.1:176606694-176613611 GCF_002162155.2 Triticum dicoccoides
CCCTCCACCCTCATGGGCCCTTTGTTGCTCCACCGACGTACTCCTTCCTCCTATATATACCTACGTACCCCCAAACGATCAGATATGGAGCCAAAACCCTAATTCCATCGTCGTAACTTTCTGTATCCACGAGATCCCATCTTGGGGCCTGTTCCGGAGCTCCGCCGGAGGGGGCATCCATCACGGAGGGCTTCTACATCGACACCATAGCCTCTCCGATGAAGTGTGAGTAGTTTACCTCAGACCTCCGGGACCATAGTTATTAGCTAGATGGCTTCTTCTCTCTTTTTGGATCTCAATACAATGTTCTCCCCCTCTCTTGTGGAGATCTATTCGATGTAATCTTCTTTTTGCGGTGTGTTTGTTGAGACCAATGAATTGTGGGTTTATGATCAAGATTATCTATGAACAATATTTGAATCTTCTCTGAATTATTTTATGTGTGATTGGTTATCTTTGCAAGTCTCTTCGAATTATCAGTTTGGTTTGGCCTACTAGTTTGATCTTTCTTGCAATGGGAGAAGTGCTTAGCTTTGGGTTCAATCATGCGCTGTCCTTTCCTAGTGATAGTAGGGGCAGCAAGGCACGTATTGTATTGTTGCCATCGAGGATAACAAGATGGGTTTTTTATCATATTGCATGAATTTATCCCTCTACATCATGTCATCTTGCTTAAGGCGTTACTCTGTTTTCATGAACTTAATACTCTAGATGCATGCTGGATAGCGGTCGATGAGTGGAGTAATAGTAGTAGATGCAGGCAGGAGTCAGTCTACTTGTCTCGGACGTGATGCCTATACACATGATCATACCTAGATATTCTCATAACTATGCTCAATTCTGTCAATTGCTCAACAGTAATTCGTTCACCCACCGTAAAATACTTATGCTCTTGAGAGAAGCCACTAGTGAAACCTATGGCCCCCGGGTCTATCTTCATCATATTAATCTTCCAGTACTTAGTTATTTCCTTTGCTTTTTACTTTGGTTTTATTTTACTTTGCATCTTTATCACAAAAATACCAAAAATATTATTCTATCATATCTACCAGATCTCACTCTCGTAAGTGACCGTGAAGGGATTGACAACCCCTTATCGCGTTGGTTGCGAGGAGTTATTTGTTTTGTGCAAGTATTAGGGACTCGCGCGTAGCCTCCTACTAGATTGATACCTTGGTTCTCAAAAACTGAGGGAAATACTTACGCTACTTGCTGTAACGCCCCGAGACCGATGTGCCAGGTGTCCTCCAGTTATTCGTTGTTGTTGCGTTGTCATTGCTTGCGTGTTGTGCATTGCATCATCATGTTTTCAAAACTTGCATTAGTCCGGGTCTCCCAGTTCCTTCGGTTGTCCGTTCTGAGCCCAGACACACTTGCACGTGCCCGCGGCTTGCCCGAAATAGTATTTTATAAGTGGCCGGAAAATATTCTCGAAATGGGATGAAAGTTGGCGTGCGGTGTTGTTTTATTATCAGTAGACCGCCTGTCAAGTTGCATTGCATTCGGAGTCCGTTTGATGCCCAACGATTAAATATAGCGGCAATATAGTCGGTCAAACGTCGGACGTTTTCGGTCTCCGGAAACAGTCGCCGGGCCTCCCTCTCTTCTCTTCTCTCAGCTCGAGACTGTCTACATAGCCCACTACCTACCGCCAGATCCAACCTAAGCTCTCTCGTCAGCCCACGGTCCTCCTCGCACGCGCGTCCGATAGCTGTCCCGATCCCGACCCAGACTGTCGCCACCGTTGGGTCCGGATCATCCCTAAACATCTACAAAATATCTCCGTTTTCTTATTTGGGCGCCCTAGCCTATTTATCCGGGACCGTCCGATTTTGATCGGGTGATCCAAATTTCCCTCGTTTCTCTATTTATAGTCCAATCTCATACCTAATCTAGACTAACCCTAAAACCTAGGAGGTTTGTCCCATCCCTTCGCCGCCGCAACTTGTCCTTCGAATCCTCCCAGATCTCATCGTCCAACCACGCACAGCCAAGGCTCCACCTTCTCGATCCCCATCAAGCCTCCACCAATCCATCCAACTGCTTCGGCCCGAGAGCCTCGCTCGACCCCGCGCGCCACCACCGGCCGGCCACCTCGCCGGAGTTCTACCGGAACCACCAGGCCAGATCCTCGCGACCCTCTTTTTCCGTTCCCTCGTCCCTGCAAATCTCTCTTCCTAATCCCTCATCTCTCTGTACCTGAACAGGAGACCAGCGCCATGGAAGCCTCCCGATGGACCCCGGCCTCCTCTTCGCCTCGTCGGTGCACGCCATAAGGTCGCCGTCTCGTTTTTCTCCTCCTCATTTCCCTTTATTTCTCTCTCTCGTGCTATCTCTCTAATCCTTCTCCCTCTCCATGTGTTTGCCTTCTCTGCCAGGATCCGCCTCAAGCGATGGCCGGCCTGAGCCGCCCTTCTCCCTCCGCCTAGCCCGCTCGCCGGAGCTCGTGCACTGCTCTGCATCGCGCCGCCGTGCCTGCTGGCCCTATCGTGCTGCCCGGCTTCTCCCATTCGCCCATTGACCGAGAGCACGATCATCTCGAGCCGGTCCCCTGCCTCCTCGTCAGTCACGTCACCGATGGACAAGGCCACCAGGACCCCCCCTCAACTGTGCAACATCGCCGACCACTTCTCCAAGCAGAGCCGCCGGATCCAGCCGTCCCCTATGTCTGCCTCGTCCTCCATCGCCTGGAGCCGCCAGAACCGTGTCAAGTCCCGTCGCCGCGCCCCTGTTCTCCTGCCCGGAGCCCCCTGTCCCCGCCTCTGTCCGGCCATCCACATCGCTGGCGCACTCAGCAGATGAGCCCTGCCGTGCCGGAGTCCATCACCCGCTCGCCGCTGTTCTGCTTCACGTCGTGTCGCCATGCCCGGTGCGCCCTGTCGAGCTACTCTGCTTCGCCCGCTCGTACCCGTTGACCGCGCTGCGGCTGCAAGCGACCGCCAGTGGGCTTCCCAGATCCAGCCGGCCTAGTGCCTCCCTTGCCAGCCCCTCTCCTCACCGACTGGGCTTGGCCCATGGTGAGAACACCCCTGGTGCCCCACCCTTTTTTTCTTGTTTTTGGGCCAGCATATCCGGCCCAGTATCTATTTTTTGAGGCTCTCCAAATTTAGCTATTATCCCAGGTTTTGCAGTTTTACAGAAAACCCCTTACACAACATGCATATAATAACTCACAAACTGTGCATCATTTTAAAACAAACTTTATATGAAAGATGCTTAGAATTTTGTGTAGTTTCATAATATGTCATTTCCATCCATGTTCAAAATGTTTAAAATTCTGTTTTTTTAATTTGCCTAAATAACTTGCTAAAATGCTTTAATTCATAACTAAATAACCATAGCTCCAAACCTAACAAACTTTATATGTAAATGGGGTAGAAAAATGCATAGTTTAACTTGGTGGCATCACTTTGCGTGTTTAACAACTCTAAAATATGGTTTAGGACAGAACAGTACCAAATCCTTAAATTGCACATGCGGATTTTTTCGGACTTGTTGTTTGTTGTTCCGGCCTCATTTAAACATGACTAGATAGGTAGTTTTACTTTGCTTCACCCTCTTGCCATGTTTAACAACATTTAATATTGTTGTGTACATAAACGAGATCGAACTAAATAACTTGAATGTGGTGTTTCGTCAATATGCAACGGGGTTGCATGTTGAGCTCCACTTAATTTGTAGGATTGTTTGTGCATTTTGCCATGCCATGCTTCATTTAAACCGGACATGCATCATACTTGGTTGTGCATCATGCCATGTTCATGTGGTGGTTGTTTACTATGTTGTGTGATTCTTTCCGGTGTTGCTTCTTCGGGTTGGTTCCAATAACGTCGCGTTTGTGAGGACCCGTTTGACTACGTCCGTTTGTCTTCCTCATGGACTCGTTCTTCTTCCTTGCGGGATCTCAGGCAAGATGACCATACCCTCGAAATCACTTCTATCTTTGCTTGCTAGTTGCTCGCTCTTTTGCTATGCCTATGCTGCGATACCTACCACTTGCTTATCATGCCTCCCATATTGTTGAACCAAGACTCTAACCCACCTTGTCCTAGCAAACCGTTGTTTGGCTATGTTACCGCTTTGCTCAGCCCCTCTTATAGCGTTGTTAGTTGTAGGTGAAGATTGAAGTTTGTTCCTTGTTGGAACATGGAGATGTTGTTCCGTGTTGGAACATGTTTACTTGTTGGGATATCACAATATCTCTTATCTAATTAATGCATCTATATACTTGGTAAAGGGTGGAATGCTCGGCCTTATGCCTGGTGTATTGTTCCACTCTTGCCGCCCTAGTTTTCCGTCATATCGGTGTTATGTTCTCGGATTTTGCGTTCCTTACGCGGTTGGGTTATAATGGGAACCCCTTGACAGTTCGCCTTGAATAAAACTCCTCCAGCAAGGCCCAACCTTGGTTTTACCATTCGCCACCTAGTCTTTTTTCCCTTGGGAGTCGCACATCCCGAGGGTCATCTTTATTTTAAACCCCCGGGCCAGTGCTTGTCTAAGTGTTGGTCCAAACTAGAGCCCCTTGCCGCGCCACCTCGGGGAAACTCGAGGGCTGGTTTTAGTTGTACGGATTGCTTATCCGGTGTTGCCCTGAGAACGAGATATGTGCAGCTCCTATCGGGATGTCAGCGCATCGGGTGGTCTTGCTGGACTTGTTTTACCATTGTCGAGGATGTCTTGTAACCGGGATTCCGAGCCTGATCGGGTCTTCCCGCTAGAAGGAATATCCTTCGTTGACCGTGAGAGCTTGTGATGGGCTAAGTTGGGACACCCCTGCAGGGATTTGAACTTTCGAAAGCCGTGCCCGCAGTTATGGGCAGATGGGAATTTGTTAATATCCGGTTGTAGAAAACCTGAAAGTGACCTTAACTAAAATACATCAACCGTGTGTGTTACCATGATGGTCTCTTTCTGGCGGAGTCCGGGAAGTGAACATGGTGTTGGAGTTATGCTTGATGTAGGTTGTTCTAGGATCACTTCTTGATCATAGTTCTCCGTTCGTGCTTTGCCTTCTCTTCTCGCTCTCTTTTGCGAACAGGTTAGCCACCATATATGCTAGTCGCTTGCTGCAGCTCCACATATTACCTTTTACCAGTCCTATAAGCTTAAATAGTCTTGATCGCGAGGGTGTAAGATTGCTGAGTCCCCGTAACTCATAGATACTTCCAAAACCAGCTTGCAGGTGCCGTTGAACCGTGCAGGTGACGCAACCGAGCTCAAGGAGGAGCTCTATGAAGATCTTGTCCTTTGTGTTGTTTCGTTCTAGTCGATCAGTAGTGGAGCCCAGTTGGGGTCGATCGGGGATCTGTGTAGCTTTTGGGGTAGTCTTCTTTTATTTTGGTTCCGTAGTCAGACCTTGATTGTATCTGTTTGATGTAATGCTTTATTCATGTAATTGTGTGAAGTGGCGATTGTAAGCCAACTATGTATCTCTTTCCCTTATGTATTACATGGGTTGTGTGAAGATTACCTCACTTGCGACATTGCTTTCAATGTGGTTATGCCTCTAAGTCGTGCTTCGACACGTGGGAGATATAGCCGGATCGAGGGCATTACAAGTTGGTAATCAGAGCCTTCCCTGACCTTAGGAGCCCCCTGCTTGATCGAATCGCTGGCGTTATTGAGTCTAGAAATGTTTTGAGTCATTTAGGAATTATATATATCGGAGAGTTAGGAATTCTTTTTACTCCTCAGTCCCTTTTATCACTCTGGTGAGGCATCCTGACGTAGAGTTTTGACTCTTCTCTTCTCAAATTTCACTAAAAAAATTAGGATCACGCGGGTATCTTGGAATCGTTCCGATGGTTTTGTGACGAGAACATTGTTCTTGGTGCCTCCTGATATTTAGGGGTTATGGCAGTGTCCCGGGGAGTTGAGCTCCGAGGTGTTGTCGTCACAATGTTATCGTTGCAGTTCTGGAATACCTGAGTTTAGTTTCGCCGACATCGAAAAGCTCTTTTATGCAGTTGTTGGTGAGATAACCTCGACGCCACCCAGTACTAGGGCGGGAGTTCGGGAGTATTGCCATAACTCGTATAACGGATGCTTTTGGAAGGTTGAGGTAAATGATTTCCGAAGGTTTCTTGGTTATGTGTTGAAGGATGGATACAGCTGGATGTAGGATTTGCTAGTTTTGGGTGAGATATTATGCTTCCCCTGTATCCCCAACACCTGATTGCATAACTGGAAAATGTCGGGAGTTTATAAGTGGGAATTCAAGTAGCTCTTAGGATATCTTTCCGACAGATGTATGATATGAAATTGGGGTTCGACGTCTAGTGGTCCGCCTATCCACGGTTGGTTTTACAGTGGTCTTGTTGCGTCTTAAAGAGTCCTTGGCTATGCCGACTCGGGGATGCTTCGTATGTCATGTGCACTGCCTTGTACATGATGGTGCTATACGATCGAGCCCATGTAGGCCCCACCATGAAAACTTCGGACGAAATCTCTATCATATGTTTGTTCCGGCTTATTCTGCAAGCCAATCCTTTGTTTTGTTTTGAGTTGTGGTATTCGAGTTGCTTCAGAGACAAATGTGGATTCCATCCCTTTCCTAAGCTGTGTTCTCATATTTCTATGTGAATACTAATCCTTCATTATAATCGAGATTGTCATGTTAATCCTTTTCGATCGGTGTGCTTCTTTTCAAGTGGATCCGATCATTTTAACATCGCAAGATCACCTCTTGGTTTTCTCAATGGTGTTTGTTTCATCCGTCTCCAAGTTGCCTTTGTTTTTCCCGCCCACCCACCCTTTTTCTTCATGGACTAAGATTTCTTAATCAACTATCCATCTTATTCATGTGAACCCCCTTCTTTCTTTTCAATCAATGTTCTTACCCGGTGATGCTCATGAAGATTTTAACGGAGTTTCTAGTTCACCATTATTCATTCTTTTTTCTTCTCCGGTGGAAC
>NC_041390.1:176614283-176626718 GCF_002162155.2 Triticum dicoccoides
TGAATACTAATCCTTCATTATAATCGAGATTGTCATGTTAATCCTTTTCGATCGGTGTGCTTCTTTTCAAGTGGATCCGATCATTTTAACATCGCAAGATCACCTCTTGGTTTTCTCAATGGTGTTTGTTTCATCCGTCTCCAAGTTGCCTTTGTTTTTTCCGCCCACCCACCCTTTTTCTTCATGGACTAAGATTTCTTAATCAACTATCCATCTTATTCATGTGAACCCCCTTCTTTCTTTTCAATCAATGTTCTTACCCGGTGATGCTCATGAAGATTTTAACGGAGTTTCTAGTTCACCATTATTCATTCTTTTTTCTTCTCCGGTGGAACCAAGTCAAGCTTTGTGGATCATATCATTTTTCCTCGTTTCAAATACCTTTTCTTACCGGTGCACCTCTTTATCATTCACCTCTTGCTATTCTATTATTCCGGAGTTCTAAAGATATCTCAGAAGGATCGTCTTATCATTCAAGATCCGCTCAACCTATTTCGAGGTTGTTATCTCATTCAAGCCATTTAAATCAACCGGTGCAATCTCTCTTCAAAAAATCATTCAACGGTGTATCTTTTCAGTGGGCCCTAACCCACAGGTCTTTTTTCCAGGATCTTACCTGACTCTTCTAATTTTTCCCGGAGATATTATCAAATTCTTTTCCAAGTTTGACGTAAGAATGAATTGTCATCAGTCATATGTCTTCCTCCAAGATTTTTCAAATTCTTTTCACCATTGGCTCAACCTTTCTATTCATCATCCTGGAGTATCTCAACAAGTCTTGGTGGTCTTTCTCATCGTCATTCTCGGACTTTGAGGACTGAAGAAGATTTTCCTCTCAATCTTGCTCCATTCTCTTCAAGATTCATGGTTCTAGCTTGTTGCCATCCTCTCATAGTTGTTTTTGATTGTGAGAATTCTTTTCACCCTTCCGGAGCAATTCAGGAGTCTTTTCAGCTTGATTTTCTGAAGGACGTCATTTCAGATTGTTCATTTCTAGCTTTCAGCTCTCTTTCCCCAAATCTTACTGGGGCATCATTCAAGTATTCGCTAATAAGATCAGGATCTCTTCGGTCACTTGCATCTAAATTCCCTCAAGCATCTTCGTTCAATTGCTAATTCTTCCCAGTGTTTCTTTATTTTTCCTTTGTTCATTTTCTATTCTTACGGTGGTTTCTTCCAAGATTCTTCTTCCTTCGTTTATCATATCAATGCATTAGTGCTTTCCAAATTCTACCGTTGGTTCGTTCAAGAGTTCTCTTCCTTGGTTATCATATCAATTTATTCGTTGTTTCAATCCTTCCGGTGGTTCGTTGAAGACCTTCTCAAGTTTATGCTATATCTATCTTAATCTTTTCTACGAGAATAAGTAGTATGCCAAATCCGTTGCTTGTCATCAATTTAATTGGTGAAGGATACGCATAATGTAATTCTTATTCTTGTTTCATCCATATGTTAATCCCTTCTTCCGGAGTTTGTTCACGATGATTAAATTCTTGGTTTCAAGTGCTCATCTTTCTTTCCTGGAGTTCCAAGCTCCCACAATTATATCACCATGGAGATCCATCTAAATCATCATAAGGCTTCACTTTGTGTTTTTTCAACTTCTCTTTCCTTTCATTTGATTATCCTTTTGTTTCTAGAGTTCTTCATGGAGGCTCAACATGGTGGTTCATCAAGGATTATTCCTTCTCGAAGTGTTCATTGAGATTCTTTTCAGAGGAGCTCAAGTATTCTTTATCTTGCATTTCAAAGTGCAATTCTTTCAACCTTATCATATGAGGTGGTGTTATTCCATTCGTGACAATTTTGGATCATGTTTCATGATACAACAATTGTCAAGAATGAGATAGTTAAACACACCAATTTCTTCGAGCATGAGCCCTTCTCAATCCATCAATCGCTTTGTTGGAGTTATCTTGGGTTATATTTCACCTAAAGCCTTCCCTAAGGATTGTTGCTAATTGTGGTACTCATAAATGACCCAAGTTCTTCATTTATCCTCCCGGTGGAATAGTCTCTCGTCTCCTTGTTGATATCAATCAAATCTATTGTTTTCCGTCAGTGACAGATTTTCACCTCGGTGTTGAGTTGCTTCCATAAGCCCACTACAACCTTGCTCTTTTCATTGTTGTTGTTTTTTTCAACTACTCCATTCGACCCTTCTTCTAAGGATGCCTTTCAAACTCTTTTGTGGAAGAAGTTGGCATTTTCTTCTCCATTCTTTTATTTCAATTATCTATCTTCTATTTCTTTCTCCCGGAGGCATTGTGGTGTTGCTCTCTTCAACCGTCTTCTGTTTTGTCAGGATCGTGTTCTTTCCTGTGCTATTTCAACTAACCGGAGTGTTGTGTCTTCTCTTCTAGTTCTTTTCATCTTATAAAGTCTTGCATCCCTTCTTAACCGGAGTGTTGTTCGAATTTGTTCTTCCTTGTTCCTTTTTCCTAACGGAGTGCTTTCAACTTCACTCTTTCTCGTTGCATTCTTTCTTTCAATTTGTTCAACCTTTGCAAGGTTCTTTGGTCTCACTCGTTTGTCAAAGGAGCAACTTAGTTTTACCTCTTCTCTTTCTTTTCCGTTGTTCCTCCGGTGCCATTCTAGATCTCGGGACGAGATCCTCTCGTAGTGGTGGAGTGTTGTAACGCCCCGAGACCGATGTGCCACGTGTCCTCCAATTATTCGCTGTTGTTGCGTTGTCATTGCTTGCGTGTTGTGCATTGCATCATCATGTTTTCAAAACTTGCATTAGTTCGGGTCTCCCAGTTCCTTCCGTTGTCCGTTCTGAGCCAAGACACACTTGCATGCGCCCGTGGCATGTCCGAAATAGTATTTTATAAGTGGCCGGAAAATGTTCTCGGAATGGGATGAAAGTTGGCGTGCGGTGTTGTTTTATTGTCAGTAGACCGCCTGTCAAGTTCCATCGCATCCGGAGTCTGTTTGATGCCCAACAATTAAATATAGCGGCAATATAGCCGGTCTAACATCGGACGTTTTCGGTCTCCGGAAACAGTCGTCGGGCCTCCCTCTCTTCTCTTCTCTCAGCTCGAGACCGTCTACACAGCCCACTACCTACCGCCAGATCCAACCTAAGCTCTCTCGTCAGCCCGCGGTCCTCCTCGCGCGCGCGTCTGATAGCTATCCCGAACCCGACCCGGACTGTCGCCACCGTTGGGTCCGGATCATCCCCAAACATCTACAAAATATCTCCGTTTTCTTATTTGGGCGCCCTAGCCTATTTATCCGGGACCGTCCAATTTTGATCGGGTGATCCAAATTTCCCTCTTTTCTCTATTTATAGTCCAACCTCATACCTAATCTAGACTAACCCTAAAACCTAGGAGGTTTGTCCCATCCCTTCGCCGCTGCCACTTCTCCTTGGAATCCTCCCAGATCTCATCGTCCAACCACGCACAGCCAAGGCTCCACCTTCTCGATCCCCATCAAGCCTCCACCAATCCATCCAACTGCTTCGGCCCGAGAGCCTCGCTCGACCCCGCCCGCCACCACCGGCCGGCGACCTCGCCGGAGTTCTACTGGAACCACCAGGCCAGATCCTCGTGACCCTATTTTTCCGTTCCCTCGTCCCTGCAAATATCTCTTCCTAATCCCTCATCTCTCTGTACCTGAACAGGAGACCAGCGCCATGGAAGCCTCCCGATGGACCCCGGCCTCCTCTTCGCCTCGTCGGTGCACGCCATAAGGTCGCCGTCTCATTTTTCTCCTCCTACTTTCCCTTTTTTTCTCTCTCGTGCTCTCTCTCTCTAATCCTTCTCCCTCTCCATGTGTTTGCCTTCTCTGCCAGGATCCGCCTCAAGCGATGGCCGGCCTGAGCCGCCCTTCTTCCTCTGCCTTGCCCGCTCGCCGGAGCTCGTGCACTGCTCTGCGTCGCGCCGCCGTGCCTGCTGGCCCTGTCGTTCTGCCCGGCTTCTCCCATTCACCCGTTGACCGAGAGCATGATCATCTCGAGCCGGTCCCCTGCCTCCTCGTCAGCCACGTCGCCGGTGGGCAAGGCCACCAGGACCCCCCTCAACGGTGCAACGTCGCCGGCCACTTCTCCGAGCAGAGCCGACGGATCCAGCCTGCGTCCGCCTCGTCCTCCATCGCCTGGAGCTGCCAGAACCGCGTCAAGTCCTGTCGCCGCACCCCTGTTCGCCTGCCCGGAGCCCCGCGTCCCCGCCTCTGTCCGGCCATCCACATCGCCGGCGCACTCAGCAGATGAGCCCTGCCGCGTTGGAGTCCATCACCTGCTCGTCGTCGTTCTGCTTCACGCCGTGCCGCCATGCCCGGTGCGCCCTGTCGAGCTACTCTGCTTCACCCGCTCGTACCCATTGACCGCGCTGCGGCTGCGAGCGACCGCCAGTGGGCTTCCCAGATCCAGCCGGCCCCGTGCCTCCCTTGCCAGCCCCTCTCATCACCGACTGGGCTTGGCCCATGGTGAGAACACCCCTGGCGCCCCACCCTTTTTTTTCCTGTTGTTGGGCCAGCAGATCCGGCCCAGTATCTATTTTTTGTGGCTCTGCGAATTTAGCTATTATCCCAGGTTTTGCAGTTTTACAGAAAACCCCTTACACAACATGCATATAATAACTCGCAAACGGTGCATCATTTTAAAACAAACTTTATATGAAAGATGCTCAGAATTTTGTGTAGTTTCACAATATGTCATTTCCATCCATGTTCAAAATGTTTAAAATGCTGTTTTTCAAATTTGCTTAAATAACTTGCTAAAATGCTTTAATTCATAACTAAATAACCGTAGCTCCAAACCTAACAAACTTTATATGTAAATGGGGTAGAAAAATGCATAGTTTAACTTGGTGGCATCACTTTGCATGTTTAACAACTCTAAAATATGGTTTAGGACAGAACAGTACCAAATCCTTAAATTGCACATGGGGATTTTTCCGGACTTGTTGTTTGTTGTTCCGGCCTCATTTAAACTTGACTAGATAGGTAGTTTTACTTTGCTTCACCCTCTTGCCATGTTTAACAACATTTAATGTTGTTGGGTACATAAACGAGATCGAACTAAATAACTTGAATGTGGTGTTTCGTCAATATGCAATGGGGTTGCATGTTGAGCTCCACTTAATTTATAGGATTGTTTGTGCATTTTGCCATGCCATGCTTCATTTAAACCGGACATGCATCATACTTGGTTGTGCATCATGCCATGTTCATGTGGTGGTTGTTTACTATGTTGTGTGCTTCTTTCCAATGTTGCTTCTTCGGGTTGGTTCCGATAACGTCGCGTTTGTGAGGACCCGTTCGACTATGTCCGTTTGTCTTCCTCATGGACTCGTTCTTCTTCCTTGTGGGATCTCAGGCAAGATGACCATACCCTCGAAATCACTTCTATCTTTGCTTGCTAGTTGCTCGCTCTTTTGCTATGCCTATGTTGCGATACCTACCACTTGCTTATCATGCCTCCCATATTGTTGAACCAAGACTCTAACCCACCTTGTCCTAGCAAACCGTTGTTTGGCTATGTTACCGCTTTGCTCAGCCCCTCTTATAGCGTTGTTAGTTGCAGGTGAAGATTGAAGTTTGTTCCTTGTTGGAACATGGAGATGTTGTTCCTTGTTGGAACATGTTTACTTGTTGGGATATCACAATATCTCTTATCTAATTAATGCATCTATATACTTGGTAAAGGGTGGAAGGCTCGGCCTTATTCCTGGTGTTTTGTTCCACTCTTGCCGACCTAGTTTTTCGTCATATCGGTGCTATGTTCCCGGATTTTGTGTTCCTTACGCGGTTGGGTTATAATGGGAACCCCTTGACAGTTCGCCTTGAATAAAACTCCTCCAGCAAGGCCCAACCTTGGTTTTACCATTCGCCACCTAGTCGCGCATCCTGAGGGTCATCTTTATTTTAAACCCCCCGGGCCAGTGCTTGTATAAGTGTTGGTCCAAACTAGAGCCCCTTGCAGCGCCACCTCGGGGAAACTCGAGGGCTGGCTTTAGTTGTACGGATTGCTTATCCGGTGTTGCCCTGAGAATGAGATATGTGCAGCTCCTATCTGGATGTCAGCGCATCGGGTGGTCTTGCTGGACTTGTTTTACCATTGTCGAGGATGTCTTGTAACCGGGATTCCGAGCCTGATCGGGTCTTCCCGCTAGAAGGAATATCCTTCGTTGACCGTGAGAGCTTGTGATGGGCTGAGTTGGGACACCCCTGCAGGGATTTGAACTTTCAAAAGCCGTGCTCGCGGTTATGGGCAGATGGGAATTTGTTAATATCCGGTTGTAGAAAACCTGAAGTTGACCTTAACTAAAATACATCAACCGTGTGTGTTACCGTGATGGTCTCTTTCCGGCGGAGTCCGGGAAGTGAACACGGTGTTGGAGTTATGCTTGACGTAGGTTGTTCTAGGATCACTTCTTGATCATAGTTCTCCGTTCGTGCTTTGCCTTCTCTTCTCGCTCTCTTTTGCGAACAGGTTAGCCACCATATATGCTAGTCGCTTGCTGCAGCTCCACATATTACCTTTTACCAGTCCTATAAGCTTAAATAGTCTTGATCGTGAGGGTGTAAGATTGCTGAGTCCCCGTGACTCACAAATACTTCCAAAACCAGCTTGCAGGTGCTGTTGAACCGTGCAGGTGACGCAACCGAGCTCAAGGAGGAGCTCTATGAAGAGCTTGTCCTTTGTGTTGTTTCGTTCTAGTCAATCAGTAGTGTAGCCCAGTTGGGGTCGATCGGGGATCTGTGTAGCTTTTGGGGTAGTCTTCTTTTATTTTGGTTCCGTAGTCGGACCTTGATTGTATCTGTTTGATGTAATGCTTTATTCATGTAATTGTGTGAAGTGGCGATCGTAAGCCAACTATGTATCTCTTTCCCTCATGTATTACATGGGTTGTGTGAAGATTACCTCACTTGCGACATTGCTTTCAATGCGGTTATGCCTCTAAGTCGTGCTTTGACACGTGGGAGATATAGCCGCATCGAGGGCGTTACAAGTTGGTAATCAGAGCCTTCCCCGACCTTAGGAGCCCCCTGCTTGATCGAATCGCTGGTGTTATTGAGTCTAGAAATGTTTTGAGTCATTTAGGAATTATATATATCGGAGAGTTAGGAATTCTTTTTACTCCTCAGTCCCTTTCATCGCTCTGGTGAGGCATCCCGATGTAGAGTTTTGACTCTTCTCTTCTCAAATTTCACTAAAAAAAATTTAGGATCACGCGGGTATCTTGGAATCGTTCCTATGGTTTTGTGACGAGAACATTGTTCTTGGTGCCTCCTGACATTTAGGGGTTGTGGCAGTGTCCCGGGGAGTTGAGCTCCGAGGTGTTGTCGTCACAATTTTATCGTTGCGGTTCTGGAATACCTGAGTTTAGTTTCGTCGACATCGAAAATCTCTTTTATGCAGTTGTTGGTGAGATAACCTCGACGCCACCCAGTACTGGGGCGGGAGTTCGGGAGTATTGCCATAACTCGTATAACGGATGCTTTTGGAAGGTTGAGGTAAATGATTTCCGAAGGTTTCTTGGTTATGTGTTGAAGGATGGATACAGCTGGATGTAGGATTTGCTAGTTTTGGATGAGATATTATGCTTCCCCTGTATCCCCAACACCTGATTGCATAACTGAAAAATGTCGGGAGTTTATAAGTGGGAATTCAAGTAGCTCTTAGGATATCTTTCCGACAGATGTATGATATGAAATTGGGGTTCGACGTCTAGTGGTCCGCCTATCCACGGTTGATTTTACAGTGGTCTCGTTGTGTCTTAAAGATTCCTTGGCTATGCCGACTCGGGGATGCTTCGTATGTCATGTGCACTGCCTTGTACATGATGGTGTTGTACGATCGAGCCTGTGTAGCCCCACCACGAAAACTTCGGACGAAATCTCTATCATATGTTTGTTCTGGCTTATTCTGCAAGCCAATCCTTTGTTTTGTTTTGAGTTGTGGTATTCGAGTTGCTTCAGAGACAAATGTGGATTCCATCCCTTTCCTAAGCGGTGTTCTCATATTTCTATGTGAATACTAATCCTTCATGATAATCGAGATTGTCATGTTAATCCTTTTCGACCGGTGTGCTTCTCTTCAAGTGGATCCGATCATTTTAACATCGCAAGATCACCTCTCAGTTTTCTCAACGGTGTTTGTTTCATCCGTCTCCAAGTTGCCTTTGTTTTTCCCGCCTTTGTTTCTATGCAAAAGTCAACATACCAAGTACCCATCACAACCCTTATCTCCCGCATTACATTATTTGCCATTTGCCTCTCGTCAGGGCCGTCCAAGGGCATGTGCGAGCTGTGCGCTCGCACAGGGCCCCCAAATTTCAGGGGCCCCGTCTTGGGCCTAGTTTTAGTTTCCAGTAGACTATTTTCTTTGTTTGCAAGTTTTGGGCCTGCCAATATGGTCCGATAGCCCAATTCTCTTCCGAACAAACTCCCTTGATCCCTTCCGATCAGGGCCTGCCCCCGATAATTTGGTCGTCGCTTCTTTTTGGGTCCTCCCGAATTCCCCAACCTGATCGTACATGCTTGCCGCCGGTGCGATCGCAAGGACAAGAGGGCAGGGCCAAGCGGCAGAACTTGCCCATGAATTTGATCAGAAATCAGTGCCGGGCTAGCTGGGGTCAAACGCCTCCAAGCAAAGCAGAAAGCAGCCGCTGGTTGAGCACCAACGCTGGCCAGATTGATCGGGAGATTAAATTTACCATCGTCGACCATCTATCCATGTCCATCAGGTGCTCCAAAGCTGATTTATGTGGCTATTTTATCTATCCAAGAATTTACTGACTAATGTGTATACTGAATATGTGCATCAGTTCTCCAGTTAATTAACAAATTGCTATATGTTTGTTGCTCAGTGGTCGGACTGTTTGGGGGAATAGTTAGTACGACATATGAGTATATATCAAGCTATTATATGAAATAACATATATTTAAGCTTCTATAATTTAAGTAGTAGTGTGTTTTTTTGTCTCGAGAAGTGAGAGTGTGCTTTTAGCTATAGAAATCTTTGAGATTTTAGGGCCCCATTCGGACTTCGCACCGGGCCCCCGAATTTCTGGAGACGGCCCTGCCTCTCGTCTTCCTCTCCCCCACTTCACCCTTGGCGTTTTATTCACCCTCTCTCTCTATCCTCCCTCTCTTTCTCTATTTGCCTCTTTTTGCCCGCTTGCTTTTTGTTTGCTTGTGTGTTGGATTGCTTGCTTGTCACGATGGCTCAAGATAACACTAAATTGTGTGACTTTACCAATACCAACAACAATGATTTTATTAGCACTCCGATTGCTCCTCTTACCGATGTTGAATCTTGTGAAATTAATGCCGCTTTGCTGAATCTTGTCATGAAAGATCCGTTTTCCGGCCTTCCAAGTGAAGATGCCGCTACCCATCTAAATACCTTCGTTTGATTTGTGTGATATGCAAAAGAAGAAAGATGTGGATAATGATATTGTTAAATTGAAGCAATTTCCTTTTTCGCTTAGAGATCGTGCTAAAGCTTGGTTTTCGTCTTTGCCTAAAAATAGTATTGATTCTTGGAACAAGTGCAAAGATGCTTTTATCTCTAAGTATTTTCCTCCCGCTAAGATCATCTCCCTTAGAAACGATATTATGAATTTTAAGCAACTTGATTATGAACATGTTGCACAAGCTTGGGAGAGGATGAAATTAATGATACGTAATTGCCCTACTCATGGTTTGAATTTGTGGATGATTATACAAAAAATTTATGCCGGATTGAATTTTGCTTCTAGAAATCTTTTAGATTCAGCCGCGGGAGGCACTTTTATGGAAATCACTTTAGGATAAGCTACTAAACTCCTAGATAATATTATGGTTAATTATTCTCAATGGCATACTGAAAGATCTACTAATAAAAGGTGCATGCGATAGAAGAAATTAATGTTTTGAGTAGAAATATGGATGAACTTATGAAATTATTTGCTAGTAAGAGTATTTCTTCTGATCCTAATGATATGCCTTTGTCTACTTTGATTGAGAATAATAATGAATATATGGATGTGAATTTTGTTGATAGGAACAATTTTGGTAACAAAGCGTATAGAGGAAATTTTAATCCTAGGCCTTATCCTAGTAATCCCTCTAATAATTATGGTAATTCCTACAACAATTCTTATGGAAATTATAATAAGATGCCCTCTGATTTTGAATCTAATATTAAAGAATTTATTACTTCGCAAAAGAATTTCAATGCTTTGATTGAAGAAAAATTGCTTAAGATTGATGAGTTGGCTAGGAACGTTGATAGAATTTCTCTTGATGTTGATTCTTTGAAACTTAGATCTATTCCTTCTAAGCATGATATCAATGAGTCTCTCAAAGCCAAGATAATTTTCATTGATGAGTGCAAAGAAAGGACCGCTAGGATGCGTGCTAAGAAAGATGCCTTTATAAGAGCGTGTCCTTCTAGTTCCTATGAAAATAAAGATGAAGATCTAAAAGTTATTGATGTGTCCCCTATTAAATCTTTGTTTTGCAATATGAATAATGATAATGATGGGACTGAATATGCTCCACCTTTACCTAGAAGGCGTTCCAAAAATTCGGAGTTTTTAGATCTTGATGCTAAATTTGATGAAAGTGGGATTGAAGAAATTAAAACCCTAGATGTTGCTAAACCCACTATTTTGGATTTCAAGGAATTTAATTATGAAAATTGCTCTTTGATTGATTGTATTTCCTTGTTGCAATCCGTGCTAAATTCTCCTCATGCTTATAGTCAAAATAAAGCGTTTACTAAACATATCGTTAATGCCTTGATGCAATCTTATGAAGAAAAACTTGAGTTGGAAGTTTATATCCCTAGAAAACTTTATGATGAGTGGGAACCAACTATTAAAATTAAGATTAAATATCATGAGTTCTATGCTTTATGTGATTTGGGTGCTAGTGTTTCCAGGATTCCAAAGACTTTGTGTGATTTGTTAGGTTTCCGTGATTTTGATGATTGCTCTTTAAACTTGCACCTTGCGGATTCCACTATTAAGAAACCAATGGGAAGAATCAATGATGTTATTATTGTCTCAAATAGGAATTATGTGCCCGTAGATTTTATTGTTCTTGACATAGATTGCAATCCTTCATGTCCTATTATTCCTGGTAGACCTTTCCTTAGAACGATTGGTGCAATTATTGATATGAAGGAAGGAAATATTAGATTCCAATTTCCGTTAAGGAAAGCATGGAACACTTTCCTAGAAAGAAAATTAAATTACCTTATGAATCTATTATGAGAGCCACTTATGGATTGCCTATCAAAGATGGCAATACCTAGATCTATCCTTGCTTTTTATGCCTAGCTAGGGGCGTTAAACGACAGCGCTTGTTGGGAGGCAACCCAATTTTATTTTTATTCCTTGCCTTTTGCTCCTGTTTAGTAATAAATAATTTACCTAGCCTCTGTTTTGGTTGTGTTTTTTGTGTTTAATTAGTGTTTGTGCCAAGTAGAACCGTTGGGAAGACTTGGGGAAAGTCTTATTATCTTGCTGTAAAAAACAGAAACTTTAGCGCTCACGAGAGCTGCTGCCATTTTTATTTGGAAAGTACTATTTAGTTAATTATTTTTGAAGATTATTAATAGATAAATTACTCACGTCCAGAAATTTATTTTAGAATTTTTGGGGTTCCAGATCTTGTGCTAGCTACAGATTACTACAGACTGTTCTGTTTTTGACAGATTCTGTTTTTCGTGAGTTGTTTGCTTATTTTGATGAATCTATGGCTAGTAAAATAGTTTATAAACCATAGAGAAGTTGGAATAAAGTAGGTTTAACACAAATATAAATAAAGAATGAGTTCATTGCAGTACCATGAAGTGGTCTTTTGTTTTCTTTCGCTAACGGAGCTCATGATATTTTCTACTTTAAGTTTAGTGTTGTGAAGTTTTCAAGTTTTGGGTAAAGATTTGATGGATTATGGAACAAGGAGTGGCAAGATCCTAAGCTTGGGGATTCCCATGGCACCCCCAAGATAATCTAAGGACACCTAAAAGCCAAAGCTTGGGGATGCCCCGGAAGGCATCCCCTCTTTCGTCTACTTCTATCGGTAACTTTACTTGGAGCTATATTTTTATTCACCACATGATATGTGTTTTGCTTGGAGCATCTTGTATGATTTGAGTCTTTGCTTTTTAGTTTACCACAATCATCCTTGCTGTACACACCTTTTGAGAGAGCCATACATGATTTGGAATTTGTTAGAATACTCTATGTGCTTCGCTTATATCATTTGAGTTATATAGTTTTTGCTCTAGTACTTCACTTATATCATTTGAGTTATATAGTTTTTGCCCATCCCAGAATTGCTGTTTTTGCCTATTTTAGGGTTTCGAAGGAAAGGAATATCAAACGGAGTCCAAACGGAATGAAACCTTCGGGAACGTGATTTTTGGAATGAGCAAGACCCAGGAGACTTGGACCCTACGTCAAGCAACCAACAGGGAGGCCACGAGGTAGG